>NW_022103900.1:6819645-6831862 GCF_000313985.2 Echinops telfairi
GCAGAGCATTTTTGAACTTGAAAGTTGGATTTAATGAGCCATAAATAGAATGGAAACTGCAAAACTTTGAGTTGCTTATAAACAAAATAGCCGCCATGACCAAGATGGTTCAAAAGGCTTTCCTTCTTTCCATAAAAAGTACTAATTCACAAATTCAGATGGCTAAGTAATGTAACCAACAACCTATAAAACTGTCAAGCTTTCTAACACCAGCACAGAAACTATAGAGTGGCTTAAATAAACCTGGCCTTTTAAAAATCAACATTTCTGAAGTGCAATCAGGACAATATTCAGGAAATAAGTACAAGTTCAATGCTATATAATTTTGAATTTTCTCCTAGGCTTTCCCTGGAAAATAAAGCAAGATTGAAATTGTGCAACTTAAATATTTCTGAAGCAAACATATTGATGGGTGAAATATCAATTCAAGTGGTGTATATTTTCAATGACCACTTAACTAACTCCTACTTTTTTTTGGTTTTGTTTCTTTTTCCAACTATCAACCTAATCAATGCCTTCCCTTATCTGCTTCTCCACTGTGTTCTCTTGGAATAACACGGAGCACTATACTTTAGTTACATTTTCACTCTCCAAATACCAAATCCTTACATTTCTTAGAGCAGCTATCGATAAGTCTACTCTAATGCTTTATTTTATAATTAACTCTCCACCATTCTGTAACTTCCTTAAGTCAGGAACTACGCCTTAATGAAAACGACAGATTCCTGTTATTGTTATTGGTGGTTGTTGAGCTGCTTCTGATTCATTGTGACCTTATGGACGCTGAGCTCTTAGGAGCCACTGAGCTGGTGCCAACTCACAGAACTCCTGTGTTCAGCAGAACAAAGTACCGCCAGGTTCTGGACCATCCTCATGATCGATGCTATGTTTGAGTCCATTGTCATAGCTACTTGTCAACCCATCTTCTTGGGGATCTTCCTCTTTACTAAGCATGATGACCTTTTCCAGGGACTAGACAGGAGACAAAGTCTCCCCATCCTTGTTACTATGGATCATTCTAGTTGTACTTCCAAGGCAGATTTGTTTGTTCTTTTGGCAGTCCCTGGGGCTTTCAATATTTTTTGACAACACTGTAATTTGAATACATTGATTCTTCTTTTATTTTCCTATTCCAATATCTAATTTTCACATGTATATCAGGCAACTGAAAATACCATGGCTTGGGTCTGGCACACCATAGTCTTCAAAGTAGCCTCCTTTCTTTTCAACACCTTAAAAAACTGGACTCAGCGTGGAATACATCCTGGCCCACCAATCCCTGAAGATGATATTCCTTCTCAGAGCATCCAATGCACAGAGATGACCATAGAATTGGCCCCACCATGAGACATGACGTCCCTCACTGACCCATAGAGCTATAGGGGACAACACTGGAGACAAAGTGTGAGAATTGTGCCTGATCTGACCCCACCACACCGAGGCAAAACACTAAGGGCATGCAACAGAACAGCAAGGGGAGCAAAGCAATGAAGTCCCTGGAGAATACCAAAATAGACTTTGGGGCCAAGGCGTGGCACCCTATCAGAATCAACTAGAAAACACTCTGAAAGGTCAACAAACAGACCTTGAACTATTTGTAGGCTTTTATTTTTTGTCATTAATTTGTTTTTTTCTTTTGTTGTTTTGTTTTGCTCTGCCTTTTTTGGGGTGTGCTTTATTAGTGTCTCTGCATGTCTATCTAGATAAGATAGGCGGGATAAACAATCCGGAGAAGAAAACAACAGGACCAAAAGTTCAGGGGGTACATAGGGTTCTCTATTTGCTGGCCTTAGAATGCTGAGACATTTTCCCAAACGACTGTCAACAAATAGATACCAATAGTATCCAGTCCATAGATTAAGCTATGAGAATCAAATGAAACAAGGCAGGTTCACCATTTAGCACAGTGGCTAACACGTAGTAAATACAAATACTTAGGAATTTTTATTATGATTTATCAGCAACATTACCATTAGCCGTAGGTTTCCAAACCATCTTGATTATTATCAATTACTATATCCCATCCTTTTTATTTAAACTCCAAATGCCATTAAGTGTAAAAGGTTTCAATAACCACAGCAAATATCAATAATAAGTAATTTGAAAGTTGTGTATTCCATAAACTCTAATATATAGTTTAATATAATTGCTATATTCCTTTGGTTTTATCATGGCGAGGAGGGCATAGGATGCCTGATAGGGCTTGATCAAGGGCAATGTAACCGAGAAGAATTACTGAAACCTGAATGAAGGCTGAACATGATAGTGGGACAAGAGGAAAGTAAAAGGAAATAGAAGAAAGAATGAGGAAGTAAAGGGCATTTATAGAGGTCTAAATACAGGCATGTACACATGTAAATATATTTATATCTAATGATAGGGAAATAGATCTATGTACATATATGTTAAGTATTAAGGCAGCAGACAGACATTGGGCTTCTACTCATAACTCCCTCCACCCAAGAACACTTTGTTCTAATAACCTGGCATTCCATGATGCTCAGCTTCCCAACATGATTGCTGAAGACAAAATAGGTGTATAGCAAATGTGGTGAAGAACGCTGATAGTGCCCGGCTATCCAAAGATATAGCATCTGGGGTCTTAAAAGGTTGAAGATAAACAAGCGGCCATCTGGCTGAGAAGCAAAAGAGTCCACATGGAAGTTGCACACCAGCCTGGGTGATCATGAGGTGTTAATTGGAACAGATATCAGGCATCAAAGACCCAGAATAAAAAAATCATAGCAATGTGAATGAGGGTGTGTGTGGAGTAGAGACCCAAAGCCCATCTGTAGACCATTGGGCATCCCTTTACGGAAGGGTCACAAGGAAAAGATGAGCCAGTCAGGGTGCGGTGTAGCACCAATGAAACATACAACTTTCCTCCAGTCCTTTAATGCTTCCTCTACCCCACTATCATGACTCCAATTCTACCTTACAAATCTGGCTAGACCAGAGCATGTACAGATAAGAGCTGGAAACACAGGGAATTCAGGACAGATAAACCCTTCAGGACCAATAATGTGAGTAGTGATACCAGGAGAGTAAGGGGAAGGTAAGGGCAGAAAGGGGGAATAGATTACAATGATCTACATATATAACCCTCTCCCAGGGGAACAGACAACATAAAAGTGGGTTAATGGAGGTACTGGTCAGTGTAAGACATGAAAAAATAATAATAATTTATAAATTTTCAAAGGTTTGTGGTGGAGGGAGGGAAAAAATGAAGAGCTGATATCAAGGGCTCAAGTAGAAAGAGGGTGTTTTGAGAATGATGATGGCAACAGATGTATGAATGTGCTTGACACAATTGATGGATGTATGGATTGTGATGAGTTGTATGAGTCCCCAGTAAAATGATTAAAAGGAAAAAAAAAGGAGTTACAGTTTTAGAAATGTCTATGGCAGTTCTACCCTGACTTACTGGGTCTTTGGGGTTAGAATGGATTCATTGGCAGTGCGTTTGGCTTTTGGTTATCTTCAAAGCACTGAGCCAGGTACCTTACATGAATTCTCATCTTACCATTACCATAACACAGCACTTTACAGATCACTAAGTTTGTTTTACAGGGACAGGCACCTTAATTATATTAAATCTGGATTATGTAAGTCAAAGGCCATTGTTAGCAAGACTTTCTATCTTTTGATAGAGATGGCCATGTCCTTTCAAGAGTGTTGACATTTATAAAAACCCGATTTATGATAATGCTTTTAATTACATTCCAGTTTATACCTAGATGTCAATATTTTTCCTTGTGTACATTATTGTCTCCTGCTCCAGTTGCAGTGTCTTAATTAATGTTCTATAACCTATCTCTAGATTATAATATCCACTCCAATGACTCAGATCTCACAGACAAGATTTATGATTAAATCTGAGGAAGTTAATACATTCAAAGCCAGGAAGAAATGCTCAGGATTGAGTTATCGGGACATGTTACAAAATTCTAATAAGTCTGCTAACAAGTATTCAAAAGGCTGACCACTCCTCTATAAACCTCAACTTAGGCTCCTTGGGTCAGCAACACCTCACCCCCTGATTTAAGTACCCAGAGACACTTCACTTCAGTAAGCCTCACCCCAAAGGCAGTCAGCTCCACTTCCATACGTAAGCAAGTCCAATTTCCCCAGTGACTAGAGGCACCCCATTCGGCAAGCCAGTCTCCTGCACAAAAGCACTCAGTTTTACCTATTCCATCAGTTGGGAAGTCTGTCTCTTTGTCCCAAGCCCTGGGTTCTGGTTCTGCTGTTTCTCCTCTGATGGTACAGCTATCATCTAGTCCAGGGGGTTCACTGATGTGGGGCGCCTGGCTCTGGCTGGTAATGACATCTCTGCTCTTGCTACTTGGAGGGCTCATTTTCTAACAGCTGGATGGCATTCCAGGGAATCCTGTTTGCAATTACTCCTATGAGTATCTTCCCCCACCTCCATACCAGACTCATGCCGGGAAATGTCATTTGGTCGGAGTTAGAGACTTTGGCTAGAAGAGTCACATTTAATAATTCACTACCCCAGCACCCATCTGAGGTTGTTTTCCATGAATTATAATTATGAAATCATTCTACCAATTATGTTGTGATATGTAGTATTAGGCACAGTGAGGAAAGTACATAGAATTAAAATATGCCTCCTTTCTTTTTATAGAAAGACACTACATGAGACACTAGGACAAATCTGGTGGCATGGAACTGATTGTTAACTAATAGTGGAAACAATGCAAACACAGGGATTCTTTGAGTTATAGCAGTCAACAATGTTTTAATGATGGACATAGTCCAACATATTCACACTACTTACTATCATTTACTGATTAGGTTCTGCATTTAGATGTTGTGTTTGGTATGATATATACACGATGCTTCTATGTCACTTTGCCCTATTGTGGTGGCATACAGGTTGTGTGATGCTGGAAGCTAGGCCACCGGTATTTCAAATACCAGCCAATTCACCCATGGTGGACAGGTTTTAGCAGAGCTCTCCTTCTGAAACAGGCTAGAAAGGAGAGAGAGGCAGCCCACTTCTGAAGGATAAGCACCTGAAAGCCTTTCGAATAGCAGTAGAACATTGTCTGACACAGTGCCAGAAGATAAGCTATACAAGTTGGAAAGAATTCAAAATAAATAAGCAAATAAGATCGACTTTTCAAAGCAGCATCAACCTAAATAACAAAGCTTTCAAGATCTTCATTAGTTGGTGCGGCATGACTCAAAGGAAGAAAACACATCAACAAACATCCATTAGTAATCAAAAAGTGTAATGTATCAAGTATGAATATTGGAAAAGTAGATGTCGCTAAAAATGAAATGGAATGTATAAAGGTCAATACTCTTGGCATTATTGAGCTAAAATGGGACTAGTCCTACTGAACCAGATAATCACATAGTCTATGGTCATGCTTGACAAATTGAGGAGGAATGGTGTTACGTTTACTGTTAAAAAGAATATTTCAAGAAAGAAATAACCTTTTTGTTATCTTTTATGCCCTGAAGAATAACCTTTTTAGTTATAGGTTAATATTCAAACACTTAGGAGGAAGATAATTACAATGATCATTTTATTCTAATTTACACACCAAACACTAATGTCAAAGATGAAGAAATTAAAGAGTTTGGCCAACACATGCAGTATGAATGTGATCACACATGCAAACAAGGTGCACTGATAATTCTAAAGTAAGAAACAAAGAAGGACCAGCAGCTGGAACATATGACTTTGGTAACAGAAACAACCCCCGAGAGAACGTGATAGAATTTTGCAAAAACGACTTATTCATTGTGGACACCTTAGTTTCCCCTCCAATAATATAAGTGGCATTTCTCACTTGATAGATTACACAGAAATTGAACCAACCATCTGTGGAAATAGACCATTTAGAAGCTCTAGACCACCAGTCAGAAGAATTCCAGAGTCTGACTGCAGAGCAGGCCATCGGTTGCTCATATACAAGTTCAAGTTGAAACTGAAGAGGCAGATAACAAGTCCAGGAGAGCCAAAAACTGAGCTCGAATATATTCCACAGGACGTATAGACCATTTCACGAACAGGTCTCAAGGATGTAACTCTAATGACTGACCAAAAGATGAGTGGTGGGATGACATCAAACATAAGGCCAGCAAAAAGTCAGGAAAGGGGAAGAAAACAGAGCAAGAAGGCTCCCAGAAGAGGCTCGGAAAACTACTCTTGAATGTAGCAGGGCTAAAGTAGAAGGCAGAGACGATGAAGTCAATGAGCGGAACAGGACATTTCTCAGGGCAGCTGGAGATACGAAGTAATGTAGTCTAATGCAAAGACAGAGAGTCAGAAGAAAAAAAAGCAAAAGACTATGCTAGGCTAAAAAGAACTGAACAGGAGTGTTTAAAATAAAGCATTTGTTATAAGAAAATGGCTAACCGGCTGGAGGCTCGATTAGCCTTAGCCTCAGGCAGAGACCACTGTAAGCTTGATTATGCTGGATCGAACTTGGCCAGTTGACCACCCTATAGACACGGCCTCAATTTGTTCTGGGTGCAAGTATCTCTTACTGTTTCCATGACAGAAATTTCTTCTCTGGCCTTTTGAATAACGTTGAGGGTCTTTTCCTTCTTACGCATCATTAGTACTTTTGTCTGTGCACTATTATGCTTTCACCCTTACCCCCTTAGAGCGATTTTAGTTTTTTATTAGTTTCTCTTGGGTCTCCCAGCTGTGAAGCACAGGAGGAGTGGAGGCATAATGACAGAAGCTGATTCAAGGGTATATAGGGAATACAGGGGGCTGGGACAGATGATAGGGAGGGTAAGGGGATTTGGGGAGTAAATAATGAAGATGGGAGAGGGGAGAGAGCACGAGAATAGATTGTGATTGCATAACTCATCTTAGAGGTGATTTAACCATGGGGGGGGGATGCTCTAAAATTGATGTGGGGGTGATTGTACAATTCTCCTTCATACGATTGAACTATTAAACTACATGATATGTAAACTACTTGCCAATAAAGTTGCTGAGAAAAAAAAAGAATATGACTAGTTTAGTATTTGAGATTGGACTCCCTTTCTGTTTCTGCTAATTAAGCAAATACTTCCTCTGCCATCATGCAGAAGCAAGATGTCATATCTTGTTCCCAGAGGGAGCTGAGACACATTATCTGAAACTCCCCTATGCAGAATGGTCTTAGAAAATGCATGGTAAGCAAGTTATTTTCAACTTATTTACCATGTTAAAACAAAACAATTTTATTCATATGTAATATTCATTTTAAGTGCCTTCACTATACATGCTGAAGAAATATATGTTTTGAGAGAGGTTAGTCAATTCCTAGCAAATCTGTTAGCTATGTGATTTGGGAACAAGGTCTATGTTGACATTGTCCTGTCACTGGTCTGTGGACCCCACTGCCAGCACATAGATGCTTTAGTCCCATTACTCACAGTCCCATTGTGAGAAAGCTTACAATCCTTCTGAGTATTGTAAATGTTGTTCTTTGTCTTCCACCTATATAAACAACTGGGAAATTACTGTGTCTCAGATGCTCTGGTTTCATTTTGATAGATATAAATTTCCCAATTCAAGTTACTGTTTAAACCCTTAATAAACCTCTGTATTTTACCTTGAAACAGAGTTTACATTTACTTTTTAATAAACCACACTTACCCAACCTGGGGCTCAGAGCCATTTGCCATCTGCAATGCCAGGGGATCATGGATCCCCAATGGGAGTCTATAAAAGCTCCATTGTGCTTTATTGGCTTCCAGGATTGTCCAGGGTTTTTGCTTTCTCCCTTCAAGAACCTCTTCGTCTTGAGGTCCTCCCTCCAAGAAAATACCAGAACTCACTGCTACTGAGTCCAGCTCAGCGACAGAGAAGAACGGGCGCTGTGGGCTTCTGTCAAGCTATACAGCATGGAAAGCCTCACCTTTCTCCATAAAGCGGCTCATCGTCTTGAACTGCGGACCTTGACTGGCAGCCCCACATTGAACCCGCTGTGTCACCTGGACTGGAGAGCTTCCTTCATGGATTTGTCTGTTGACTTTCACTTTGCTATTAATTTTAAACTTATTAGACTAGTTAACTCACTTTGATTTGTGGCTTGGTCAGTCATGTCAACTCACTGTAGTTTCACTAAAGGCCCATTAAGTTTCTTCTGGTCTGTTTCCCGCAGTGTGTTGCTTGGAAAATTCCAGAGCCAAAAAACATGTATAGTTGCTTAGTGAGCATACAGAGTCCAACTAAGAACTGACATGCATCACCAGGAGGGATTTATTATTTGAATTGAACAAGTTCTCTGTGCAGTGAGTTAGAACAGTGGTTCTCAACCTGTGGGTTGTGACTCCTTTGGGGGCTGAACGACCCTTTCACAGGGGTTGCTGAATGTATTCTGCATATCAGATATTTACACTGCAATTCATAACAGTAGCAGAATTACAGTTATGAAGCAGCAATGAAAATAATTTTATGGTTGGGGGGTCACCACAGGAGGAGGAACTATATTAAAGGGTCGCGGCATTAGGAAGGTTGAGAACCACTGTTTTAGAATCTAAAAGCATAATTGTTAATAGCTGTGTAAAGAGTTCTGATGTGAAATGACATATAATAATGAGATTTGTCTTGTTATGATCATATTTTTTCCTTCATGACTAGGTTAAATAGTTAATTGTACTAACTGTACACTCTGTCTTGAAGGCAAGATTTCACAAAACAAATGCCTGGGTCAAATAAGACAAAACAAGTTTTTTTTTTTTTAAATGAAAGATTTTTCCTTGAAGAATCTTTTAAATATTGTTTTCAAGTGATGTACCTTAAACTCCTGACAACTTTGAAACTTACATAATAGAAAGCCACAAGGGTTGGGTGTGTCAATTTTACAATATAAACTTGGTTTTGAAATATAATGAATTTTTCAATACAAGTATGGTAGCGACAGCTTTTCTTCCCAATGTCCATTTTCTCCTTGGAATAGAATCTCCAAATTATACTTTGGCACCTGGACACCCACCTGACACTACTTCCCCCAGGTTGCCTTGCGGCAAGAGGTGATTATGCATCTACATCCAACATAGTGCCACATGAACGAAGGTCTATGCACAATTCCTTAACGAAGAAAGAACATAAGCTTCATCTCCCTTGCTTCTCTTCCCTCTGGTTGGAGCGTGTAGATGATGGTGAGAGCCGGGGCAGCCCTCTTAGACCGTGAGATAAAAGCTGTGTATGAGTGGTACAAGGAAGCGAGACCTCCCAAACCATAAAGGTGTATTATCAGTCCTGGAATTCATTTGTTTTGAATTTCCTGTGTCCCTTAAACTTGGTGACTTGCTTTCAATAATATAATGTTGCGTAAATAACATCCTGGGGTTTTTAGACCTAGTCCTGAGAGTGGTCACGAGCTTCCATTTTGCACCACCACGTAATAAATCTCACATCCTAACAGAGAAGCCTACCCAAGCACCAGCTATTCTAATCGCTGTAGCTGAGGATCGAGAGATGCGGACGAAGGCAGCTAGGGCACGGCAGTTTCAGTGAAGCTCTGAGTGCATCTAGCTTCTAAGAAAACGGAGCTAACAGCACACGAACTAGTGGAGACACACGGACGATATCAGCTAACCAACAGAACTGTGAGATGAAGTATTATTGTTCCACGTTTCCACAGGTTGGAGGTGTTTGCTATGCAGCAATAACTAACTAATACAGTAAAAGGAATCGCAATATGGGAGGGTCTGAACGTGGATCCGAATTTCGAAGTGTCAAGGAAACAGAGGGAAGAGACCACTTCAAGTACAATGCATAATATCACAATGTGTAAAGAGATCAGACAGCACTTCAAATTGGAAGGTAGACCTTATCCACACCACCAGTATCTAACCTCGTCATGAGTGGATTTGGTTAGTAAGGGGCCATTTTTCTTTGATGTTCTACTGAAACAAACATCATGACGATCATTGCGCTCCCTACAATGGTAACTGCTCTTAAAGGACATTGTTGGTAGAATGATTAGCCTATAGCAGATGGTCCTTTCTTTTAGGTGTTCCTGATCCCGAGGCGGAAGACAGCCCCAAATCCCACTGAGACCCCCATCTAGCTCAGGTTGCCACAGGCTTGCTCACTGTCTAGCCCAAGGGTCTCTGCCTTTTCAATGTTATGTTCCTGCTCGATAGGCCCTTTTGCAACAGTGCCTTCCTCATTAACAGCTGGTGCAACATCCACAAACAGGTTTCTCTCTAGTTTTTGTTTCCATCTCCTGTGGATTTTCAAGTTGGTACTCAATTGCAAGTCTGGCTCTTCGGAGGTAAAAAAAAAAAAGTGCCTCTTGAAATTACTGCAAGGAGATAAGCATTTACTCAGACGCTCTACTGGGATTTGCACTCGGGCCCTGGACACTTGTGGTTTGTGATTTCCCATTTGACTTACCAACATTTCAATGTTCCCACTGAGAACCCCAAGAAGATTCAATCGCGAGTTCAGCAACCCCTTACAGACCTCTTGTTTCCTTGAGGGCTGTAATTTCACTTATCATGCTGTCAGTCTGTGCTCTTGAAGACATCCTGTCTTTTCTTGGCTCACCACACTTGTCCTAAATTGGCCTGAATTGCATATCTGGGGAAATGGAAAAGAAGAGCCCATCTCATCAGTTTTCTCCTGCACTACCCACAGGCCATGACATCTCCCCGAGTTAAAAAATCACAGAGCCTCAGTGATTAAAAAATTGAGATAATATTATTTCCTCTGCAGATAATGTATTTAGATTTAGCTTAGTGACGAGGTGGCACTTTTTCCTTTGTGATTTGGGCTACTTTTAAAACTCTTGTGAACATCTTAATAGTCCTTAATTATTAAGTACTCAAAACTATAGTCAAGTTCATCAGAATAAATATCTGTTTTACTACAAGACACAATATAAAATTTTAAACTACAGAGTGTAAATAAGGGAGATAACATTTATATTTTGTTTCTCAAATCTTCTCATTACAAAGAAAGAGGCAACATGTGAGCTATAAAACTTTATAATAAGAGAATGTATGATTTTTATAAAATAATACAAATAAATAATAATACCATCAGGATTATGTGGTATTTGATGCAAGGGAACCTCTAATAACACAGTCAAGCCAATTTATCCCAGAGGCTCTAGAAAAGGAAGGTTCCAAGACTGAAAGTTACTTGAATTATCAAGCTGATTAAATCACTTTGAACATATAACAAGCAAAAAGGGGCAGTAATGGGATACATTAACATCCTGAGGAAAACCTGTGAGCACAGCAGGGCTCTATGCTTGGGTCTTGGGTTACTCAAACTCACTACCAGTGGGTCACTTCCCACTCACTGTGACCCTAGAATCCAGGAACAGGAGCGGGAATAGGGATACCAGAGGGTAGGGAGAAGAGGGGAAGAGGAAGGGACAAAGGGGGAACTGGTCACAATGATCGACACATAACCATACACCCCTTTACAGGGGGAAGAACAACAGAAAACATGTGGGAAGGGAAACAGCGGTCGGTGTGAGAGATGAAAATAATAACAATGTACAATCTACCAGGGAGTTATGAGGGTGTGGGGGGTGATGGGGGAAAAGAGCTGATACCAAGGGCTCAATAGAAAGTAAATGTCTAGAAAAGAATAAAGGCAACATATGTACACACATGCCTGATTCAATTGATGTAGGGATTGTGATGAGTTATACGAGACCCAGTAAAATGATTAAAAAACCCAAAACAAAACCGGGTACAGGTGCTGTGTGGGTTTCTGAGACGCTCAGCTATGCTGAGCGTGTTCTGCCACTTTAGTCTTCTCACTCTTCATCTTTGCACGTTTCATATTTAACGTTGTCTTCTCAGGCTACCTGTAAACTACAGCATGGGAGAGCTTTCGGGGCAGTTCTCCTCTGTCCTATGGGGTTGCTGTAGGCAGTCTCGATAGGAATCTACTGAATGACATCACAGTTGATCATGATGGAAAGCTAATGCTAACAATTTTGAAATGAAATGTAAGCTTTCAATAATCACTGTAGGCAATGTGGGTTAGCCTACTGCAGACAGAATGTTTAGTTGAGATTATAAATAGAGAGACCCCCAAGCTTATATGGAGGATTACATGAGTCATTCGAAGTCAGTTTGCATTCAATACCCTTTGAAACAAAAGTGCTAGTGATGCAAATATAAAGCTAAACCGATTACAAGGATCTACATATAACCTCCTCCCTGGGGGATGGACAACAGAAAAGTGGGTGAAGGGAGGTGTCAGACAGTG
>NW_022103900.1:6833207-6857600 GCF_000313985.2 Echinops telfairi
TCTGTGTTTTCCACTGAATTCTTTAGCCCATCTATTGACCTTTTAAATGTTTGTTATTGCATTTTCAGTTCTAAAATTTTTACTTGATTCTTTGCTGTGATTCTACTTTCTCTCCATTTGTTTTAAATATGTTTGAAGTTGCTTTGAAGTATTTTTATGACTTTGAAATCTGTGGCAGAAAACTGTCAAATTGGTGCTGTCATCTCTTGCTAATCTTTTCCATGAAGTTTGTTATTTCCTTGCTTCAAAACAGTCATTTCTACAAGTTCTTTCTTAAGTCTTTTTCTTTTTTACATAAGAAAACTGAGGTTGAAAAAGACATCTTTAGAGACAGGGCCATAAGCTAAGTCTAATTTTAAGTGTATCTGACATCTCAAAATCTTTATAGGCAATTATGTTTCTATAGTAAGTATAGTAGGGGGATATGTATAGTAAGATTTTATATATAACAGTGCACTTGTATATTTCTCACCTTCCTGACACAATCACTGAAGACAAAACTGGTGCGTAAGCAAATGTGGTGAATAAAGCTGATGGTGCCCGACTACCAAAAGATATAGTGTCTGGGGTCTTAAAGGCTTGTAGTTAAACAAGCAGCCATCTAGCAGGGAAGCAACGAAATCCAACTAAGCACACAAAGAAGCCCAAATCAATATGAAGAAGAGTGGATATAGTAGAGACTCAAACTCTACCAGCAAGACAATTGGACGCTCAGAAGGGTCACATGGAATGGAGGATAAATCCAGGGTGTGGTATAGCACTGATGAACCACATAACTATCCTTTGGTTCTTTAAGATTTCCCCCCTTTATTATTAGGGTCTTTATGTGATATAGCTCATTAATTATGTTTAATTTGCATGTGTTCATCTGTATCCCAGATCGCTGGGATTGTGGTAGTCAAGCCAGAGGACCCCTCAGAGACAATGACAAGAGTAAAGGTTCCCTGAGGGTATGGGAAGTGAGAGAGGGAGGGAAGAGGAGGAGAGGGGAGTTGATAACATTGATGATGTATAACCCCATCTGATGGGATTGAACAACAGAGCTGTATGGGAAGGGATACATTGAAATGAGTAAGATATGTCAATAAAAATATATTTAAAAAATAGTGCATGGCTTGATATATATTTATTTAAGATGGCTTCAAAATGCTGGTTATTCTATGAATAGCAAGATTTGGATGGTTTTCGTTTTTGTCTTTTCATACCTTAAATATTGGGAACTGAAAACCCAACCTGTCATTGAGTTGATCCTGACTCTCAGTGACTGCACATAGGGTTTCACAGGCTGCCCATCTTTCAGGGAGCGGATAGCCTCATCTTCCTTCTGCAGAAAAGCTGGTGGGTTCGAACCGACTCTTCCAAAGCCTAGCTTACAGCATCACGAGAGCTCCTTCAATATGTGCAACCACGCTGCCTTTTCATCACATGTTATGAAAGAGCTCTGACTATCGTGTGTTTGTGTGCATTCACTGGAAAATTTGTTGTTTATTTTGGAAATTTTGTTTTTTCTCTCCATTGGTACAAATTGGGTACTCTATGAGCAACTTTATGAATGTTAAAATGTAAACATAAAAAAAAGAATGTAAACTTATTCTTACTTGCAGGAAATAGGTTTACTATTTTTGTTGAGCAGTGAATATGTTTACTATTCTCCCATTCTAATATTTTTTTAACATTGATTTTTTTCTTTATTCAACTTTATTTAGAATTTAAATCACATAATTTTCAAATCTTCACTTACCTTATATAAAGATTAATATTTTCCCTGGCCCCTCAATTATTCTCTTATCCCCTTTTTTTCTTTTCTCTTCCACAGTCAGTATATAAAGTAGCAACCAAAACCTTTGGGATGGTAATAGATCATTTTCTAATAGACTTGAATGACATGGTATATTTTCGCATCATGTTGCCATGACTACCAAACGCTTTAGCTCTTCTTTAGTTAAATATGTTCACTATTAATTTAGAGATAGAACTTAAGCAATTTGCGATACTCTAATTTTTTGTTTAAAACAATGCTTGTGTGGTAAGCCTTAACTTCACTCTTTCAGAGACTTGCAATAGAACATTTACTTTATTTCATAATTTCTCCAAAGTCAATTTTTGTTTGGCTTTTGTTTTTTAAAGGCAACATTGTCTATGAGAGCTTTTCCAGTTCTGTACCGAAATCTGTCACTCAGGTACAAAGAAAAATGTGTGCATCTTGAGGTAAATGGGAAAGCTTTTATACAATTCTAAGATGTCTAGGTTGATAGTTACATCTGTTACATATACCCAGACATGGCACCAGATGTTGGAAACAAACCACTACTGCCGATCAATGTGTCTTCCTGGCTGCACTGGAAATGCCGGTGGAGACAGCCCAATGCATCCTCTCTTTGTTTGAAAGTGTGATTGTTAAAAAAATAATAATTAAAAACAAGTGTGATTGTTGCACATTTGGGGGAGGCAAAGGAGATTTAAGATGGACTTGCTATTCAAAAGGGAGTTATGGGCAGGAGGGCAAGCAGTGCTGGGCGAAGTATAAATTAGAGAGTAAGGGGAGGGTTTTCCTAGCCACCTCTTTTCTGGGAGCCCTAAGTCCATCACCCTCTCCCTGTGCTACAAATACACGGAGGCACTTGGCCACGGACCCAAAAGGACCCAAAAGGAGGTTTCATTCCACCTGGAAGTGCCAAGAAAGAAAGCACCAACAATCCACTTGTGGAAAATCAGACACCGAAATCTATGAAGCGCAGCTCAACTGTAAGCCCCATGGCACGCCCCTGGAGCAAACTCGACTCCATGGCAGTTGGTTGGGTTAACATCCTAGATAATGTGGTTAGAGGAGCCCTGGTAGGTTACGTATTAAACTACTGACTTCAAGGTAAGCTGTTCGAAACCATCAGCTTCTCTGAAGGAGAAAGATGGGGCTTTCCATTCCCATAAATAGCTACAATCTGCGAAACCCACAGGGGCAGTTCTACTCTGCCCTACAGGGCTGCTCGGAGTCCACATTGACAGGCCGGCAGGGAGAATGAGCCTCTGAGATGGCAGTGTTTGTAAGAGCGGCTACCAGAATGAACATGGCACAGGGCCAATGTGGCACTTTTGTATACTCCAGGTTCCTTAAATACCTGAAAACTACAACAAACAAACAAAGCTGAAAAAGTAACACAATTTTATTTAAAAGATTGTTCTTTTTAATTGTTTGATAAAAGCAAAACATGAAACTAAGCAGCAAAACAACAAGGAAAAGGACTTGGTGCGATCTGGAAGGGATGATATATCCAGGGCGCAGCATAACACTGCTGAAACACGCAATAATCCTCTAGTTCTTTGATATTTCCTCCCCCTACTATTATGGTCTTAGTTTTACTTCATTAATCCTGTTAGACCTGCATATGTTTACGTGTATAATTAAGATCATTCAATACATGAAATACAAATAGATAAACCCTTCTGGAATTGTAATGGGAGTCATGATTCCCTGAAGGTACAGAAAGAGAGGGGTTGGGGGAAAAGGGGGGTGGGGGGAACTGATAGCAATGGTGACTATATAATCCCACTTGAGGCTTATGAACAACAGAACAGCAGGTGAATGGATACACTGAATGGTATCAGATATGAGGCAGGAGGGGGGGGCAGGGAGGATTAACAACAACAACAGTAATATTTAATATAATAACAAGGGTTCCTGAGCGGTAGCGTGAGGGAGGGTGGGGATAAAAGGGAGCTGACACCAAAGAGTACAAGAAGAAATAAAATGTTTTGAAAATGATGGTGGCAACAGTTGGACAATCATGCTTGATCTAACTGAACTATGGATTGTTATAATACTGCAGAGCTCCCAATAAAGTGGGGGAAAACAGAATTAATCTTTAAAGTATATGTCTTTTAAATTTTAGGGAGTTGAAAATATTCCAGAAGTATGTCTGCATTCTTCAAGTGCGTAATCTGCCAGACAGACAAATGAATAAGTAGGCATTGTTGAATTGTAGACTATTGCATTCAGTCTATCAAAATATCAAATTTTAAATACAAGGAATTTTAGCCTAGGTGAAAAATCTGATTAGAATATAAATCAATATAAAATTATAAGGCCTCATAAATAATTTTTGGATAACTGTGTGGAAATATTGGAATAACATATAGTGTGTGCTTTTATTTGAAAAACATAATTTTGCATAAAGTGAAGTATTAAAAGGGTTTTATTAAAATGAGCTCCTCCTGAATCCTTATGTCCTGTCTAATCTTTCTACTTCCAATTTCTTTCAACACGAATTACTAAAAATAATTAAAAAGTCAATGCAGGAAAGGCATGTTAACAATTCTTCTCTTTGAATTCTACGATCACAGAACAGACACTATTAATGCCAATGATTCCTGATCTTGTTTTCATTCCCAGGAAAGCAAGCCAATAATAAATAAGTGAGAGTGACCTTTTCGTTTAAGTGAAGCGGGTGAAGTAAAATATTTAACAGGTTTAAGAGAGTAAACAAAACAGTGTGTGTTCTTGGTCAATTTAAATTTGCTTGAGAGACTGCCTGTCTGCTCAGCCCTTTATTTTGAAAGCAAAGAACAGCTTACCCAGCAGTAGTTTGGGGTCACACAGGATTTCCCTGCCTTAGAATTCTCCAGTGATCTTCCACTGCAGAGAATAAAACCTATTTCTTTCCTTTGCTCCACAGAGCTCTTGATGGAGTGCCAGTCTCATTCTCTGCGTTACAGCTCGGCGCTTGTGCATTCTTCTACTTCCTAGACTCACGACCCTTTAGTCCATTGATTCTCAACCTTCCTAATGCCGCAACCCTTTCATACAGTTCCCCACGTTGTGGTGACCGCCCCCAACCACAAAATGATTTTTGTTGCTACTTCATAACTGTAATTTTGCTACTGGGATGCATCAGGCGACCCCTGTGAAAAGGTCTTTCCACCCCCAAAGGGGTCGCGGCCCACAGGTTGAGAACCACTGCTTATTCATTCCTCAAGCATGTCCATTTCATTCCTACCTCACCTCCTTTGCATCTGCCAGGGCTGCTCTTCCTCCGGGATCCACAGCTCTCAGCGAACAAGCTATCATCTAGGTCTCCCCTGAATATCTTTCCTAAATTAACCCTGACGACTCTTTTCATAATTTGTAAGTTCCTATGTGTTTGTTTTTATTTTCTCTAAGTAGAAGGATGCATAAGCTTAAAAATATTGAAAAAAAACCCACAACCCTATACCTAGAACTGTCCCTGCACATATTATATGCTCACCTATGAGAAGGACTGGCTCACAGGTGATTACAAGGTAGGTCAGGGTGGTCAACCTTTGTTTAAGAACTAACATAATCATAGTCATATAGCTTACCAAGCTTTTAATATATAATGTCTTGCTCTAGTCTTAGATTTTATTTTTTTTATGATTTGAGAGGCAATTAAGATAAAATGGTATTATTCTCATTTCTGTAATTTAGGCTAGAAATGGCCATGCTGTGACTCTGTGGTAGATATATAATCGTTTGTCAATTTGAGGATTAAGAGTGTAGGGGTGGAGTCTAGCTTGTCAATCAAATCATAGCCAATGAGGCCTCTGTGGGCATGGCCTGAGAATTCTGGGAAATTGGTACTTGGAAGTGGGAGACACTTCTCTCTCTCTGCCACTCCTTGGGAGACACTGAAGCTGACAAGACACATGGGACTACGCTTGTGCCTTGAGCTGGAGAAGCCATATGGACCTCCCTGATGCAACCAGACCTCTGCAGCCAGAGACGCCACGCAGAGACCCTGCTAGTGCTGAGATGCTTACAGCGCCACTGGATCCAAAGACTGTCTACCCACTGACCTGTGGTCATCCTCCATTCGGCATCATTGCATGTGTTTTGTGAGTCTGAAGAGGACTTTATAGATTAGTATTGGACCTATGGGCTAGTATCGGACTTATGAACTTGGACTGAACTGGGTTGGGATGCTTTCTCAATGTTCAATTCCTTTTGTATATATCAAACTCTTTCTTATAGATATGTGTGTCTATGGATTTGTTTCTCTAGTCCACCCAGACTAACAGAGACTCATATTTACATTTAAGGGTTGAGCTGGATGCTGTTTTTCATGCTTTTCACCATCTTTCACTTGTGAGCCCCGATAGCTGGGACTGAGTGAGGACACAGCAACCCGTGCTCTGTAGACGGTTCTGTGGACTCTGCTAACCAAGCCCTCTACATTTTGGCATTGGTGCCACTTGATCGGACCCCCTTTGGGCACAAAGTCATCTTTCCTTTCTTTTACATTAAATCTAGTTAGAATATCAAAAAGCTATGTAGTGAAACCTATTGTTAGTGTTAAAAAACAAAACTCCTTCTATCACATATTAAGGAAATAACTGAAGCTTCTATTTATTACTGGAAGAATTATTTTACCTTAAATATTAATAGTTTTCTTTTAGACTCATGGAATTGTTGGGCAGGAGTAACTGCTTCTAGGTGTGGATAATAAAGATCAGAAAGGTACAGTCAATCTGACAAAGGCCGCTTTGCTAGTTTGTGGCAGAAGAACCAGGGATTGTTGCCTTTTTGATCCTATACAATTCAGGCCTCTACTGAAATTAAATTTGTTACCAGGCATTTTTTCAGAGTTTGGAGGTATGCAAACAAGAAAAACAAAATAAAATTTTATATACATTTTAGTCTAGGACTTTACTTAGCCATTTGTATTGCATACTACAAACAAATGATTGATTGATTTGACACATATTTATTCAAGGCCTCTTGTCTTGAAGACACAGATGGCAAAGACAAGGGGAATAATGTAGAAGCTTTCCCTCCAAGAGAGCATGGTCAAATCAGAGTTACCACCAGTAAAATTACAATTTCCATATACTGCATAAGACGCTATGAGAAAAGCAAGATTTGGGGGAGCACTGACTGGGGGCAGCCAACGTGGTGGCAGTCAGAAAATATTCCTGGAAAACACGGCTTCCAAGCTGAACTCTGGCAGATGAGCAAGACGTGGCTTAGGCAAATCTCATCAGGATAGACTACTATGTCTTCCCATCCACTTCAAAGACACATTAACAATTATTTATTCTTATTCTCCTGCCCACTAGAAACACAATTTCTTGTGAGATACCACACGATAGTTCAGTATCTCATTGCTGTAATCAAGTTCTCTGAATAATATACACATCCTAGTTTTGTTAAGATATCTTTTTTTTTAAAAAGTGACTTCTGAGAAGATTTGTTCGGGTAGTCGAATTCAAGGCCAGAGAAATCATTTCAGTACGTTATTGTTACTGTTTTTCAGACCACACAAGAAAGGAAATACACAAAGATCAATAATATCTCAGGCATTGGTGGGATGTGAAATGGGCTGTTTCTGACAATTTGAGTTTACTACAGCAGGAATGGCCAACTCAAGAGGAACAGCATCATATCCTGAAGACAAAGTTTCGAGATCAGTCTCGATGTCTAATTCTGTCTGTGATAGGATACTAAATATAGACAAGAAGTCCAGTTGGTAAAACAATTATTCAAACCTTTGCATTCATCTCTAAAGCCAGTGATGAGGACATTAGAGAGTTCCACCAACTTCTTCAATCTGAGGTTAGTCAAACATTTTTTTTCGATAATTTTTGTCTATTGGAATACAAAATTTGGAAACAAGAAGGAAGAATCAATCATTGGGAAATATGGCTTTGGTGACTGACACAAAGTTGGAGATCAAATGATAGAATTTTGTATAACGAATGGTTTCTTCATTGCAAATACCCCTTTAAACAACATAAATGGTGATCATACATGTGGCTCCGCCATGCACATTATCATGGAATCAAACAGATTACATTTGTGGGAAGAGATGAAGGAAAAGTTCAATACCAGCAGCCAAAAAAAGACAGTTGTAGACTGTGGTAGACTGTGGATATCATTAATTTCTTGTATATATGTTTAGGTTGAAGCTGAAGAAATTTAAATTAGTCCACGAGAGCCAAAATACTAACTTGAGTATTTACTACCAGAATTTAGTGAACATCTCAAGAACAGATTTTATGCATTGGACATTAATGACAGAAGACCTGATTAGATATGAGATGGCATAAAGAACATTGTACATGAAGAAAGCAAAAGGTCACTAAAAGCCAGAAATAAAAAGACCAAAGTGGATTTGAGAAGCAACAAAGAGACTTGCTCTTGAACAGTGTGTAGCTAAGGCAAATGAAAGCAATGATGGCATGACCGACGTGAACAGAGTATTTCAAAGGGCAGCTCCAGAAGATAAATTATTACAATGAAGTGTGCAAAGAGCTAGTTAGAATGCTAAAAAAGGAAGAACATGCTCAACATGTCTCAAAATGAAGAAAAAAATCCAAGCCTTGAGCTCCATCATTAGATGATTCCATGGGAAAACGATTGAACAATGAATGCAGGACACATCAAAAGAAGATGGAAGAAATACACAGAATCCGTACAAAAAAAAAGCATCGGTCAATGTTCAACCACTTCAATAGGTATCAAATAATCAAGAACCAAAGGAAGAAGTCCAAGTTGTACTAAAGGAATTAGCCAAAAACAAGCTTCCAAGAATTGATGTAATACTAAGTGAAATGTTTCAATAAGATGATGCAACACTGGAAACACTCACTGGTCTATGCCAACATTTTTTGGAAGATAGCTACTTGGCCAAGATCCATATTTGTACCCATTCCAAAGACAGGAAACCAAACAGAAGACAGAAATTATCACATACTATCACTGATACCACATGCTAGTAAAATTTTGCTGAAGATGATTCTAAAACCGTTGCAGCAATACATCAGCAAGGAGCTGCCAGAAATTCAAGCAAGATTCAAAAGAGGACTTGGAAGCAGGGATCACATTACATCTCAGATGCATGTTGGCTCAAAGCAGAGTGTACCTAGAAAAAGGTTGGCTTGTGTTTTATTGACTATACAAAGGCAATCAACTGTGTAGATCATAACAAAGTATAGGTTAAAGATGTGAAGAATAGAAATTCAAGATTGCTTAGTGCTCATGCAGAACCTGTACATGTATCAAGAGGCAATGCTGATCAAATAATCGAGAAGTTGGACTACATGAAGAAGAATGAACATCAGGAAGGGAGGAAGGCTCATTAGCAACCTGTGAAATGCAGATGACACCACTTTGGTGCAAGCGAGGAGAAACTGAAGCACCTAATGATGAGGATCAAGGACTGGAGCCTCAGACCGGATTGCAACTCAATGTAAAGAAAAGCAAAATCCTAATAACGAGACCAATAGATACAGTATGAAAAACGGGGGTGGGGTGGGGGTGGGGGACTGACATTGTCAAGGATGTCCTTTTATGTCACTCCCATCAAGAGGATTCGGACTCCCAGCGATTCTATATGACATTGTAGAACTGGCCTCTGTGGGTTCCTGAGACTGCAACTCTTTACAGGAGTGGAAAGTAAGAAATCAAACGATGTATTGCCTCTGACAAATCTGTTGCACAGATTTAAAGTGCTAACGAGCAAAGATGCCACTCGGAAGACTAAGGCGCACCTGCTCCAGGCCATGGTATTTTTAATTGCTTAATATGACATTAATATCACATTAGCTGTTTGTGCTTGAAAGTGCAGGAATAGTATTCTATCACTGACAAAGTTGTATTTCAGGATGGATCTTAAAATGCTCTTTTTAACAATGAATCTGGTATGATTCTTCTTTAATTTGTCATGTAGCAGAGTGGACCATATGATTGATTTACAATGCCAGACCATAGCAGCTCACTAATGCCTTGGATCTTGTTCTTGCTGCACTACCTTTTCCATTTGAGGACTTCCAATCTTTCTAGATTCATACTTTATATATTCCATGTTCCAACTATCGCTGAATGTTTGCATGTCTCTTCTCATCTTGTGTCATGCTAGATCAGAAGGTTCTGACAGTCTTCCTCGATCTCCATCATTAAGTCAACTCAACTTGAGGAGGAGTTGGGCTGCTAGCAATAAGGTTGGCAGTTCAAACCCAGCAGGCACTCTGTAGGAGAACAACGAGCCTGTTTGCTCTCATACAGATGTGTGCTTTGGGAAAACCTACATTTGAGGGACGGAGTCCACGGCAGGGGCTTCTGGTGCATGCTAACATGAGGAGGCTGCTCTCCCCAGCCCTGCTTGAGGGCCTGCTAATCTGAGGGGCACACCTTCTGGCATGATAGCTGACTTTATACCCAGCACTATATCTTGCTGCTACTCAGAGGTTTTCATTGGCTAATTTATCAGAAAGGAGCCGCTTTTTCCTTCTTACTCCTTTGTCTTAGAATGGAAGCTCTTTCAAAACCTGTCTATCATGGGGTGACGTTGCTGGTGTTTGAAATACTAGTGGAATAGCTCCCAGCATCACAGCAACATGAAAACCACCAGCGAATGACAAACTGACGGATGAGGGGTGGGAATTTTACATACTTAGCCCTTATTATATAATTTAAAAATAAATGAACAACTGAAATAGATGTGGTGTTGATGAATAGCAACACTCTGGCTCAAAATAGCTTCCTGAGAACCCAGGATGCCATAATTTATGCTGTAACTACACACAGCACAAAAACTTGTTTTCTTCCAGGATTGTCATGCTGGAAAGTCCAAAGGAGACGGGCTTCAGTCAGTCAGTCAGTCAGACAGACAGACAGACAGACAGACAGACAGACACACACACACACACACACACACACACACACGGTAACAGGGAACAGTCTGAGACTGAGGCCCTGGGCAAACTGTGGCAGCTGGCTTCCCAGATGTTTTTCATAGTTAACAGCAGTTTGACTTTGGAGAAATTACTTAGCTTTGCTCCTGATTTTTCAGGTTGAATTTGGCAAAAGACTTTCATGACAAGAGCCAAATTACTGCTACTTATGAAGAACAGTCATGTTTACTTACTATGATTTTTTAATAGGTATAAAAACTTTTAAGCCTTTATGTTTGCTTTGAAGACCTTAATTATGAACATTATCCGAGCACAAGCAAAAGCTAAAGTATCAGAACTGAATGAGAGCTGATGATAATTTGGTCCCATTCTTAGCTGGTAAATGAGGACACTTAGACCCAAAGGTTGGGGTCATATACGTAAGACTTGTAGCTTAATTTTGGAGAGCCTAGTTTAGTCAGGGTTGATCACATTGGGATTCCACTTTAGGTTTATTATGATTATGTGATCATTCTATTCTCTCACACTTACTTCCTGTCCATTTCAGCTCAATTTAAGCCCCCTAACTTTAGTTCCCATCTCCCCTTCTTCCTCGCTAACTCCCAGTTGAGACAGCTCAATCCAATGGATCAGCTCTACTGTAAATCAGCCACCATTGCTCTTGTGCTTTTTTTGAGGCACATCAAGTCCATGTCGATGAAAATCAATTATTCCCATGGAACATAGTAGAACCAAGGACGGTATGTCTTTCGTGAAATGAAAACGACTACTCAGAAGGTGTGATAGGAGGCTGGAGGGAGGAGAGCACTGTGGGGACCGCGGATGCACAGGCTAGGCTGTGCCACTGAGATTTTCACATTCCGTGCGAGTCCTACCGCTCCCCAGCACTCCCACAAATGGTAGTGACCACACTGACAGTATAAATCAAAACATTACAGAGGAAAAGATCCACATTACTTAGCTTTATATTTTTAAAAATGACTGAAAAACATTCATAGAAACATCCACGTACGTGTTTATTTCTCTATCATTAGATGCGACTTCTGCAAACACGTGCAACTGTCTTTATATTCTGTTTTATGTATTTCCTTCTACCGGAGTGTATTGAGAAACACATTTTTGTTCTTTCAGCTCCTTAGAAGAAGTAAATTCTGCCCCAGTAATCAGGGAAGGTCTGAGAGGCAGCTCCATGTCCTCGCTGGCAGCTCTGCCCTTGACATTTTCTGTGGCCTTGGCTTAGACAAATCCTTTAACTGCGTGCGATATCCATTTCACTCATGAAATCACATGAGTCACAAAAACCTGTTTCTTCAGGACCTGTGAACTTTCTGAATACTGGAAAAGCGTTTTGAATACATAAAAATATAAGATAAAGAATGGAGGCACTCGTGTTTTTATTTCCTTTTTCTTCTGTTTTCCCTCCTTTCGAAAACAGACCCTCACCCAGGGTCCTATTTGGAGGGATGGCTATTCAATGTTCTGGCTGCTTTCCCGCAGTGCATCAGGCAAACCACCAGCAGAATTGGATGTGTGATTGCACATGCAAAGTTTCACTACCAGGCATACGCTCTGTTCTGAATTTCAATACCAATCTTAACGGATGACTTGTCATCAATAACTTTTACATGCCAACCTCTTGAACTGTAGACATAGAAATCCCCCCTCCATCCCCCCATGCTCCCGGCAATCAGAGGCTCTAAAGCACTGTGATGTACGTGTAAGTCTGCTCCTGCATGGGAACAAAACTCTATGTGACGCTTTTCTTTCACAAAATGTTAATGTAGAACTAATCCTTCATCAGAGGGGTGTGTTTGGAATGAGTTACTAGAGTGAGGAAAGAAAGCAATTAGCATTTCAAAAATGCCAGCTCCAAAGTTTTACCAAAGAGAAGCGATGGGGGTAAAAAGTAATTTAGACATTGATCGTTTTTATGAAGTAGCCTTTCTTCCCAAGATAAAGATGAAACATAAAAGTAACTAATAATTATTGAGTACTGACTATGAACCAGGAATTGAGTTAGTCAGTTTGAAGACACTGAGGTAGGGGCTACTTCTATAGATGGAAATCTAGTGTAAAACTTACAGTTTTCCTGTTAAGTCAATCCACTTTTCCAGGTGAGAAAACTGATGCGGAGAGATGTTGAATCATAAATGCTCTTTCATCCAGCTCGTAAGAACAGCCAGAGTTTGATGCATTCTGAGACTCAAAGTCTTAATTACTCAAAACTGTACCATCTCAATATATGGGAAATGTAAGAGATGTGCAGTGTTCTGAACTAAGAAAGCAGACAGGGGTACAGGGGCCACCTGTGAGGGAGTACCAAAATAGGTCTAAAAGAAGATTGGGAAGGGTTAAATCACACAATTTAAACAGATGCTTGAAAGATGAGAAATAAAAATAGGTCCATTATTTCAGATATTTACAGAATATGTCCATTTACTATACTAACATGAAAACTATATGGCATGAAACCAAGATTCCCTATTAAATATGCAGCATATGAAAAGAAAGCTTGCTCAGAACACAATGATGAGTCTAGCACCTACACTTCCTGTGACTTACTTTCAATTTCTATCACCACTTAGGGGAGGGAGACGCTAGCTTGATCAGCGTGGGAGAAGGTGGTGACAACTGGAAAAGGGAACTCTCTATAGAAAAATCAATACACATTTTGTGAAACTTTGAGTTAAAGTTGCTCAAAGGGAAGCACTTATTCTGATTTCACAGGTTTTTTTTCCTCTCACAATTGTATTGGCATATAATTTACATATCATATAAGCCAATAGCTCAATCATATTAAAAACAATTGTGTAACTACCACCCCAATCAATTTTAAACATTTTCTTCTTTTTAAAAAAAAAATCTTTTGATGGGGGTGGGGGGCGGCTCATAAAGCTCTTATCACAATCCATACATACAAATATTGGGGCAAGCACATTTGTACATATGTTGCCATCATCATTTTCAAAACATTTTCCTTTAATTTGAGCCCTTGGTAGCAGCTCATCCACCTCCTCCCCGCCCCCCACCTCATTTTCTTCTTTCCTATACTCAGGTAATTAGCTCCCCATTTCCCCACCGCCTCCCCCACCATACTCTCAAACCAGACCAAAACAAACTGACTGCCATGGAATCAGTGCTGACTCATACTGATCCCTTTGTGGGTTTCCGAGACTATAACTGTTTACAGGAGCAGGAAGTGTGGGGTACGAGCCCCTACAAGTGAATGGGTCCAAGGGGTAGTTGTGTAATTGAGGGGTAAAATTAAAGAGACATCAGACAAGACAAGGCATGCAATTGCTCACCTCCCAGACGGCCATGATCTCAGCAGCCAGGTCTGCGCAGAGAGCGCGAATATACTTCCAATCATGGCTTATATACTACATTTCAGGGATGTGCAAGCTAATTACATCATAACAGAAAAGGGTTGTACCATAGGCAGGCATGCAATAGGAGGGGGGCACTAGAGGTACACATGTGCCGAAATGGGTGGACTCTAAAGTCAAGATGGAAGTCTAACTTTGATCCTCCTTGAGTTGGCTTCACTATGTTTGGGGGCTGTCCTTCAGGGGAACAATTCATTATTAGCAGGGAGTGGGCCTCACCTAGGGTGGGACACACAGTAGGGTCTGAGTGCTCTAGATGGCTGATAATCCTCAGGGAGCTAACCTTTAAGCAGCTGACCTCCAAGTGTATAGTCACTGACCATGTGTTAGCAAACAACATCTTAGGTTTGGCAAATATTATGGGGGACCACCTGGGGAATAACTTGTCTGTATTCCACATAGAAAGCCCAGTCTTTCTCCAGCGGAGCTGCTTCTGATTTTGAACTGGTAACTATGTGGATTGCAGCCGAATGCTTAACCACTACACCACACCATCAGGGCTCCTGTTATACCCCCCAGAAACCATTACTCCAGTTACTGTTTGTATAGATTTATCTATCTTGGATTTCATATCCAGAGAAACATAAACACAAAGAAGCAAAAATCAACAATAGCAGAGTAAAACAGAGAAAAATCTCAATGGAAAAGAAAGCAGAAAATATTAGAAACTAGAACAAATTTAAAGTGGGTCAAAGGGATATCAAAGGTGTTAATTTTTTAACCTAAGTGCATCACTGATATTTACTTTCTAAAGCACTCTGCATGATAGCAAGGCTATTCAGATTTTAAGAGTTATTGTGTTCTGGGAGCAATATTGAGCAAGATGTGATCAATGCTATAATAAACTTCTGTACAGACAAAGGTGGAAGATGCTAATAACTTAAAAAGAGCATAATGACCTAATAGACAAGCAAATCTGCTCAGTTCCTGCCTGGCTATATGTGACTCCAGTAAAGTGTTTTGTTCCCAACCTTAACTTTCTTATCTGTAAAATGGGAGCACTATGTTAGGCATATAACTGATTTATTATGAGGAATACATGTGTTGAGACAGGAAAGGGGTTTGGATAGTTCCTGAAGATCGCAGACAATGCTCCTTGGAGCCTGTGATGGAGGGTTCTGGGGAATTGCCTCCGATATTTCAAAGGAGAGGATATGCACCAAACTCCATCCGGACTTTACCTCGAGAAGAACTACTGTTATCTGCTTCTCCTAGGATGTGTTCGGGTGAGCTTTGTACTTAAAGAAAATAATCTTTAAAATATCTGTATTGTACGTAATGATCCCATTTTAAATAAAGAGCCACTGAATCTTTTGATCAAGGGGGGACAACAGGATAAGATTTAAATTTCAGAATGATAAGCTGGGGCAGGGGCACGTTAATTATTTTGCAAAGAATATACAGAATTTACAATGTGCTATTTCATGAATGTTGACCAACAAGTGCTGAAAAAAATTCCCTTGACAACTCATCAAATGCACACCTCTAGGTCTGAGAGCTTTTATATATTTACTTAAAGAAGAAGTGGAAGAACACAAAAGCCCTTCACTGTCAGTATTTTTCTTCTAAGCTTTATTGTTTTCATCACATAATGATAAGTATTAACTTCAAAACACACTCAAAAAAGTTCTTTGTTTTTTGGCCAATTGGTAGAAAACACTTTAAAAAAGAAAATAGAAACCAGAAGCTCAGTGTGCAGATGGTTGGCAGAAGAGGAGCTATTTGCCATGTGCACTGAGCCATTGTCGAGTCTCCCGGGACCAGGGCCAGAGGCCCTGAGCAGCCGGATACACTCGTCTGCTCCCGTATAGCTCTCAGGAAGCCTTCGCCGGACCGCATCATCATGCGTCAGGCTGAGAACCAGGTACAGTTCTCAAAAGCACTGGAACCTTTCCTTGGTATTTTGGAAATGTCTGAAGACATTTCTGTTGCCTTTGACATTTCATGTTTGGGAGCCCGGGATGCTAGACACCCTGCAATGTTCAGAGTAACCCTCTGACCCAGCAAGGGATCTCACATATGCATGAAGGTGAAAACCTGTGTATAATTACAGACAGTTATAACCTACACTTTATGGTGAAACATGAAGTATTTTTGGCAAGGCTTACTATGCACGGAAGGATCAATCAGGAAGGAAACTACTGTGTATATGGAGAAAAGATTATTTTTCTTTGTTCTTGTTTTTGCCGGGAGTTGTTCACTGTTTTGAAAATAACATCACAGGGCAGTAGCACCGCTGGTGACATTCGAATTCCCAAAGCGCTCACTTGTATCCATCGGTCTTTGTCACTGCCACGTTCAGCATAAGGCTGCAGTGCCTGTAGCCCAGGATGGATACAGTATCAGATTACTTCATTTTGTCATGGGCTCCCATCATGCTTGGGGGCATTCCTCCATTTTCCCATTATACTACACCTCCGCTGTGTATTTATTTTTCTGATAGTCTGTGCAGGTGGGCAATCTCTGAATTTCTTTGAGGAGAATGAAGGTGTCACAAAGTATTTGCTATAAAAGCTGGCCTCGGAGTGTGAGAGGGTTGAGAGTCCAGGCATCAAGATAAAAGAGAAGCATTTTCAAGCCACTAGCTTTCTCTTGTACTGAGGTGGGTTAGGACTCAAGTTCATTTCTGGAGGCTAACTTGATTCATATGCGGAAGAAAGCAGAGGAGGCTGGAGCAAGCAAGGAGTAGTGGGATTCTAATGCAGATGCCACATGAACGCGTAATGACGAAGTGCACTGGTCCAGACCACCGTCATGGGCAAGACACACAGCTACCGTGTGCCTATAATTTTGGAAACTGTACTTCTTCTTCCACATCCCATGTCTGTTGGCTTGTCTTGAAACCCAGTCAAACACAATTGAAATCAGTGACAGATAACTATACTGTCTTTTGCATTGGAAGCAAATTAACTTGAATAATTGGTTAATATTTAATACTTTCACATACCTGAAATGGCAGTTGGTGACAGAAACCAAGCTGGAGATCACATGATAGGATTTTGCAAAACCAACTACTTGTTTATAACAAATACTCCCCTCCACACACAACACAAAAGGTGACAATGTATATATATATGGACTTCTCCAAATGGAATGCACAGAAATCAAATTGACTATATCTGTTGAAAGAGACCATGGAGATGCTCAATATCAGCAACTAACACCAAGCCAGGGGCTGACTGTGGACATGACCATCAACTGTTCATGTGCAAGCTCCAGTTGAAGCTGAAGATAATTTACAAAAGTCCGTGTGAGCCCAAATATGACTTTGAGTCTGTCTTGCCTGAATTTGGAGAACACCTCAAGAATAGGTTTGTCCAACTTGAATTTCCAGAACTTCTCAAGAACATACATGCTGTCCTGAACACGAATAACAGAAGACCTGATAAGTTGTGGGATGAGATCAAGAATATCATTTATGAAAAAAAACATAAAGGTCATGAAACAGACTGGAAAGAAAGAAAATATCAAAGTGGATGTCACAAGAGAGTGAAACTTGCTCTTACTCATAGAGTAGTTAAAGCAAATGGATGAAATGATTAGGTCAAAGAGCTAACTGAAAATTTCAAAGGGCAGCTGGAGAAGATGAAGCCAGATATCATAATGAAATGTGCAGACACCTAAATTAGAAAGCCAGAAAGGAAGCAGGCACTTAGTATATCTTAACCTGAAAGAAGTCAAGAAAAAACTCAGGCCTCAAGTAGAAATACTGAAAGATTCTGGGGGCAAAATATTGAATGATGCAGGGAATATCAAAACAAGATAGAAAAAACATACAGAATCACTGTACCAAAAAGAACTAGTAGAGATGCTACCATTTCAAGAAGTAGCAAATGACCAAGAACCAATGGTGCTGAAGGAAGAAGTTCAAACTACACTGAAAGCATTAGCCAAAAACAAGGCTTCAGGAATGGATGGGATACCAACACAAAAGTTTCAACAAGCTGATGAAGCATTGGAAAGCACTCACTCATCTATGCCAGGAAATTTGGAAGACAGCTAATTGGCCAACTGACTGGAACAGATCCATATTTGTACCCATTCCAAAGAAAAGGGACCCAACAGAATACTTAAATTATAGAACAATATCATTGATATCTCATGCAAGTAAAGGTTAAAGTTTTGCTGAATGCCATCCAACAATGGTTGCAGGTTGACAGAAAACTGCCAGAAGTTCACACTGGACTCTGAAAAGGACACGGAACAAGGAATATTATATCTGATGTCATATGGATCTTGGTTCAAAGCAGAAAATACCAGAAAGATGTTTACTTGTATTTTTATTGACTGTACTAAGGCATTCAACTATGTGGATCATAAGAAACTATAGGATAACCTTGAGAAGAATGAGAATTCCAGCACTCTTGACTGTTCACATGCGGAACTCATACAGTGATGAAGAGGCAGTTGTTGAATGCAAAGGAATTACTGAATGGTTTAAACCCAGGAAAGGTGTGAGACAGAGTTGTATCTTCTCACTATACTGAGCAAGTCATCAGAGAAGCTAGATGACACGAAGAAGGATGTGGCATCAGGATTGGAGGAAGGCTTATTAACTACCTGTAATATACAGATGCCATGACCTTGCTTGCTGAAAGTGAGGAGATTGAAGCACTTGTTTCAGTATGGATTACAACTCAAGGTCAAGATAAAAAATCTTACAACTGGACCAACAGGTAACATTACGATCAATAGAGAAAAGGTTGAAGCAGTCAAGGATTTTGTTTCGCTTGCATCCATAATCAATGCTTACGGAAGCAGCAGTCAAGAGATCAAAACGTGAGTTGCATTAGGTAACTCTGCTGTAAAAGACTTCTTTAGAGTATTGAAAAAGAAGGATGTTACGGTGAGGTCCAAGATGAACCTGACCCAAGTTATAGTATTTTCATTTTCCTCGGATGCATGTGAAAGATAGATGCTGAGTAATGAACACTGACGAAGAATTCATGCATTTGAACTGTGGTGTTGCAGAAGAACATTTAGAGTACCATGGACTGCCAGGAGGAAAAACCAATCTGTGTTGGAAGAAGTAAGGCCTGATTGCTCTTTAGCAGCAAGGATGGCAAGACTTTGTCTTACATACTTTGGACATGTTGTCAGGAGAAACCAGTCCCTGAAGAAGGATATTATATTTGATAAAGTAGAGGAGCAGTAAAAAGGGGTGTCTAGGAGATTTACCGACATCCTGGCTAATGGTCTTAAGCATAGGAACAATTGTAAGGATAATGCAGGATCGTGCAGTGTTTTGTTCTGTTGTGTGTCAGGTCTCTATGGGTTGGAAACATTTCAATAGTACCTAACAACAACAATGACAATAGATAAATGTTCAGTACACTTAAACTTTGCTCTACATTTAGTCTGAATTTAAATTCTTTTCAAGAAACCTACTATTAAAAAAAGCAAACAACTCAATTTTCTTCTCCAGTTTTTCTTCTCTTGACCTAATATTCTCATCAAATTGTGGCCAGCGTATCATGAATACATTTGCCAATATGCCTTAAAAACACGACCCACAGACGTTTATGAGACACCACTGAGTCTGTAGGACTCTGAACAAATGAAGTGAAGGAAGGGCCTACTTCTTAATTCACGTGCTTGCTACTCTTTGACAAAAGGTTCTTTGGAGTCTGTATCAAAGAATTTTTTTACAGTCCAGGCATGGCCCTGTGCCCATCAATTGCTTATTTCATATTACAAAGACATTTCTGAATGTTAATCTTTAACTTACATGAACTAAACTGGTACATTTATTAAACTTTATTTTTCCAAGTAAATGAGAAAAAGATGTGTATCTGTAATGGGAAAGGAAACAGGGAGAGGGAGATACAGCAACCATGCTTTCTACTCATTAACTTTCCATTAATAATGGTAGATAAATTGTTGCTTTATAACTCTAATGGATATCTCTGAACATATTGTTGGCAGCCACTGTCTTAATAACAAGTACAAACATTTGATTCATGGCTCTGAAGGCCCTGAACACTAAAGTAAAATTTCTCCTTCTTTTACTACCAATATTAGTCATATCTACTATCTACTTAATCCTGGTAATTGGTAGTTTATGCAGATCTTGAAACCATTTAATACTACTTACAATGGTTGTGTCTTTAATTAAAACAATAATTTTCCCAGAGTAAATGGGATAGCAAAGCTTAACTCAGAACTAGCTAATATCTAACTTTCAATTTATCCAACTATGAAGATTAATCATGTAAAGCAGATGTCACAATAATCAGTCATTACTTTTTAGCTGTTCAGAATTTTAATGAGGCAGACTAATTTTCTAATTATTCAGAGGTCCTTGCAACCAGTTCATCACCATGCTCTTCAACACAACTAACTCAATAGTATTAAATTCTGCAGCTGAAAAACAACCATGAATAATTAGAATGTGGAGTTCACAAAGTATGAATCTAGGAAAACTGGAAGTCATCAAAAAGAAAATGAACCTCCTATTGGGAACTGGTGAGCTGATGAATTGGACAATCATAAGGCAGAAATGACAAACTGAAAAGTAATGGCTTTGAATTCACGATCTAAAAGAACAGTTCAAGAAATATAGAAGTACAATGCTGTATGTGAAAGGGTAATAGCCACACACCCATAAGAGAGACAAGTAAATAGATTATTATTTAAATTTATGAACCAACCACTAAAGTCAGGGATGAAGAAATTGAAGAATTCAACCAACATTTTTAGTCTGAAATGATCAAACATGCAATCAAGAGGCATTGATAATTAGTGGTGACTGGAATAGAAAAGTTGGAAACAAAGGGAAAAAATTGGTAATTAGAAAATAAGTTGAAAGGTTGACCTAGAAGATGGCACCCAGGTAAAATCACCCACCCAGTGCTCCCATTATTAGTTTGGAAAATTAAGAGGTAAGGAGGCCAATATTGTGGTTTGTGTTTCACAACTCCCCTTATGATTTTTGCCCACAGAGTGATTCGAGAGGTTGCTGAGGTACTCTAACTTCACCATGCCTACTTGTGGGCTCTCCATATCTCTTGCTAGGACCAGTGGGAAGGTGTCTGCTACTCTTTCCTACACTATAGATCTGAGACCCAGAAGTGTGCTGTAATTTCCCCAGACAGACTTCTGCCTAAGTGTGGGTCATTTATAACCCCAGGCCCATGGAGCACCTCTGAAATAGCTCACTCTGGAATCCCCCTCTCTGCTCCTGCATTCATAGGCTTTGCACTTCTCCTCCCTGCCCAGGATCAGAGGGACCACATCAGCCACCCCTTTCCCCTTGCTCCCCAGCTCCACACATGGCCTGTCAGGGTGTGGTAACCAAAGATGATTAGACACAAATTTAATACAGAGAGCAGCAGCAGCAGCAGCTTATTACAAGCTCCTTGGTTATTTACCTGTGGCAGATCGCAGATCCCCAGAGGGCAGCCTACTGAGCCATGCGGGTGAGCCAGGAGTGAGCTGAGAGGGCAGCTGAGAGTGGGTGAAAGGGAGAATGCAGACCCAGTGAGCCTCAAATGTACTTGGCCAATCTAATTCCCCTTCCCTGTGGAACAGTGAGGCACAGCCCCCATTCCAGGACACCCTGGAAGCCCCTAAACAAGACAAAAACTTTAAAAATGTGGTCATTCCTAGGCTGTGTTCCTTTCTGTAACTTTGAATATCAGCCACAACACACCTGGTTCATTAACAAAACTTTAACATAACAAAGAAGGAAAAACCACCAGGTGCTTAAAGACAGCAGCCTCAGTAAAAACAGATTTTTCCAGGTAAGGCTTGACAAAGGAGCCTAGGGGACTCTTTGAGAGACTGTTCAAAGACTTCACAACAGGAAGTCCGCCAGATAAGCCTTCCACATAAGACACTGGCCAAATGATTAAGACATTGTTATGCTCTGCCCACCTAGGCTACTTAGGTAGGCAACAGGAATAGACCCCATCCTCACACCCCTACTCAGCCACCTCCACCATCCGAAAAGAGAAAACACCATCCCCTCTGACCTGATTCACCAAAGGTACATTCTCTCACGATAATTAACTCAAATCGCTAGAATACATCACTTTCAGCCTGAATCTTACCCTCTCTCTGACGCTCTACAAGATCACAAGGCAGTAAAACATCATACCACCAAACACTGTCCCTACATAATATCAAGGGTCAACCAGGGACCCTGGTGGATTCACTGTACCCCTCCTTTACCCCAACCATGATAACCTCTGAGCCTGGTCCCTTCCTGTCAGCAAGACACTACTTTCTTTAACTTACCAAGTAAAATTGAAGCTTTCTATGGAGAAAGCCAGCCCCCAGGGAGACAGAGATGGACTCAAACTCGCAGCGTAGCTGGCTCCAGATAGTTGTCAGATTTAAAGAATACAAAGGGCTCCTCTCCCTGTGACAGGAATTGGAGCTCATCATGCCAGGGTTACTTGGCGACTTCCCTGCCCCAGGTAAGGTAGCCAGCAAACATGGGGTTCCACTGACCCTACTCAGATCACTTTCTGATAAGAAACCCCTACTCACAGGGCACACACTACAATGGCCTCTATATACCTTGTGACTATACATAGGGAGAAGAGAATGTGGCTTTGTGCACCAACATACTATAAAAGGGTCTTTTTAATAAACAAATAATTAAAAGGTCTGCACTCTCCCTTTCACAATTTACAAGGTCAATAAGGAACTCTGGTAGATTTAATAAACTCATCACATACCCCAATCACCAAAACCTCTAGAACCTGCTTCCTACACCTCAACAATACCTATTCTCCACCAACTTACCAACTACATATGCATGCCCACAATTCTCTGTGCCCAGGTGCCCTGAGTCACTCCCTCCCCTGCCATGGCCCGTGAACGCTGGTCATCCTGGGTGTGATTGGCCTGCCCAGCACCACCCTTGCTGCTTGCAATTTCCCCCTACACTCTGCCTGACATAGCCACCCACATTGCCCACCAAATAGATAACTGCAGCTGTCTAGGGAGAGAGTCAACACAGTGAGATATTACAAAAGGTACAAGATGACAGCAAAGAATCTACAAATGAAGGTAACGATGCAATGTCAATGGTCTGCACTCACCCATTAAAAGACAAAGGTTAACAGAATGGATTAGGAAACAACCTATCAATCTGCTGTTTGAAAGAGACACATCTCAAAGATGGTTCTTTGAAAGGATTAACAAAATCAAACCCGTCGGCAAACCTAACAAAAGATAGGAAGGAGCAGATATTAATATTCAGGCTGAGGGAAGAAATGGGAAATTACAAATGGCTCTAATGAAATTAAAAGACTGATTACACAGTACTACGAAAGACTGTACTTCAAGAAATACAACAACTTGGAAGACATGGACAAATACATGGAAAAACAAACCCTTCCTAGATTATCTCATATAGATGTCAAAAACTTTAACAGACCCACAGCAAAGGAAGAAATAGATAAGGTTATCAAGGAACTACCAACTAAAAAATGCTCTGACCCAAATGGATGTACAGGAAAATTCTACCAACCATTCAGGTGAGAGCTGATACCAATTCTACACAAGCTCTTCCAGACTCTGGTAAACTCATAAACACATTCTAGGAAACTAGTATATCAAAACGGGCTAGGATCCCACAAGAGTAGAGAACTACGGGACTATATCTCTAATAAGCATTGATGCAAAAATCACCAACAAAATCTTGGCTAACAGAATATAAAAGTATATAAAATGAACAACTCATCATGACCAAGTGGGATTCATACCAAGGCTGTGGGGATGGTTCAATATCTGAAAATCCATCAACCTTATCCATCACATTGATAAAAATAAGTATAAGAACCACATGATAATATAAATATATGTAGAAAAAGCATTTGACAACATTCAACACCCATTCTTAATTAAGACACACAAGAAGATAAGACTGGAAGGAAATTTCCTCAATGTAATAAAAGCTATATATGAAAGCCAGTGTTAAAAACCAATGGAGAAAAGAAGAAAACATCCCCACTGAAAAAGGGGACCAGACAAGATTCCCCTTGTGTCCACTTTTATTAGACATTGTCCTGGAGGTCCTAGCTAATCATATAAGACAACAAAGTATATCAAAGGTATACATCTGAGGAAAGAAGAAGTGATTTATTGTTATTAGCAGATGACATGATTTTGTATATGGAGAACCCCAAAGGCTCCACACTAGCAGTGCTGGAAATGATAGAGGAATATGGCAGAGTGGCGGGATACACGATCAACAAGCAGAAGTCAATTGGACTGCTATATACAACTGATGGGATTACAGAAAAAGAGATCAAGAAGGTAGCCAAGCATAAATTAAAATATCCAGGGATACACCTAACCAAGAAAAACAAAATATCAAGGGAAATAGAGGAAAGAGCTGGGAGGCAAAGGG
>NW_022103900.1:6859340-6860975 GCF_000313985.2 Echinops telfairi
GTGCTGGAAAACCTGGATATCAACCTGCAGAAGAATGAAGCAAAGCTTTTACCTCACTCCTTATATAAGGTTAAATTCAAGGTGGATCATAGACCTCGAGGTAAAACCCTAAACTATCAGGATCATCGATGAGAAAATTGGGACAAAGCTAAGAACCTTAGGGCAGGGAATACACGGGCTATCAGAAACAAGGAAGGATACACACCCAGAGGAAGATAAAATAGATGAGTGGACATATTAAAGAAAAAACACCCCACCAACTGGAAAAATATATTTAGTACTGACATATTTGACAAAGGTCATATTACTAAAGTCTACAGAAAGCTGCAACCTTAAAATAAGAAAAACAAACAAACAAACAAACAAGTGAATAGCCCAATGAGGAGAAAGGAAAAAGACTGGAAAAGAAGATTCATAAATGAGGAAACCTGAATGGGCAATAAACATATGGACAATCTTCCCATTCATTAGCCATCTGGGAAATGCTAATCAAAGCAACTATGTGATAACACCTAATACCCACAAAGAGAGCCCAATTAAAAAAAAAACAACAAGAAAGCCACAAATGTTGGAGGGGGTGTGGTGTGATAGGAACTCGTATTCACTGCTGGTGGTCTTACAGATAGATACATACAGTTACTGTTCACAGTGATTTGGTGATACCTAAAACAGATGGAAATTGAGTTACCTTACGACCCAGCAATTCCACTACAGAGCATATACACAGAAGAAATAAGAAACAGCTCACAATCAGAAATCTGCTGTCCAATGTTCATCACTGTGCAGTTCACCAATGCAATTGGAAACAGCCAAAATTCCCATCAATAGAAAAATGGATTAACAACCCTGGTATATCCACACAATGGAATACTAAACATCCCTGAAAAATAGCGATGAAGAGATGAAGCAACTTGTCTCGTGGAAACAGTTGGAGGATATTATGCTGAGAGAAGTTAGCCAAGCACAAAAGGTCAAGTACAACATGAGACCACTGAGGTAAGTTCAAACCGCAGAACGGGCATAAAGGAAAATGCATACAGTTCCTGGGCTGAGGAGCAGATACTCTTCCCTGAGTCAGACCAAACACAATGATTGAGATACCATCAAAAACAGATGTAGATAACACCTGTGCTGACAGGCATCTCCTCCCTCCACCCCAACCTCTCATATGCCTTTATGGCCCACAGAGGGGTTGGGGAAGAAAAAAGACTACAATGGCTGTCAGTGTACTAACCCATCCAAGGGGAGTTTATTAGTCCGGGTAGACTAGAAAAACAAATCCACAGAAACTTATATGTGTATAAGAGACTGCTTTTATATAAGGGTAATTGTACATTAAGAAAACACCCCAACCCAGTCCAGTCCAAGCCCATAAGTCCAATATTAGCCCATATGTCCAATACCAACCTACAAAATCCTCTTCAGACTTATGAAACACATGCAATGAAGGGAATATCACAGGCCCATGGGTGGGAAGTCTTCTTGTGAATCCAGTAGCTTGTAAGCATCTCAGTGCTGGCAGGGGTCTCTACGTGGCTTTTCCAGCACCCAGGGCTGTATCTACCTAAATATTATTTCAGTACAAGAATGGTTTGTTCCCATAATGTGGCACTGTATGATACTCACCTTCCTGAC
>NW_022103900.1:6862406-6892924 GCF_000313985.2 Echinops telfairi
TTTTAATATATGTTTTTAGGGGAAATTCTATTTTCTTTATCTCCCAGGTTGTGTAGAAGAACCAGTGAAAGGCATGTATTTGGGTCCTGTGATGCAAAGACTACTTCTAAAAGACTGATGTCCACCTGATTAGACAGACTACTCATAAAACTCTGTAGAATCCAACTTTACTTTTGTAATTATTTGTTTTAGATATTTAGCCTCTATGGGCCAGGATGTGTACAAGAAACTAATCTCGTCCCAGTGCATTCCTAAATACTTGGTATTTTGGAAATAAATAGTAAGAACCATCAAGTTTGAAGGTGACAGATTTCATTCTGTTAACCACAGGGTAACTATGAGTCAGAAAGACTTGGTGACACCTAGCCACGGCAGCCATGGCTCCTTCCAAGGCCATACATTCTTCTAATAAATATTGCCTCAATCTCTTATCAAACTTAATGGCAACGTCTCTTTTTTGAAAGACTACTTATATTCTGCCAAAGATCATGTTTTTTCTGTTACCATTTTTTAAATTATTAAATCAAACAACTATAGTGCCTTAGTTTGGCCAATCAGAACTCACAACATGGCCATCTCCACTCTGTGTCCTCAGTAACTTTGCTGCCTTCTATCCTGTATGACCTTCCCCATAAAGCCTTCTCTGAAGTTTATTGTAGGAGGGAATCTCTTCCTCTAGTGGCTCCACAAAATTCTCCTATGACCCAGCAGAGGCATCAGCACCATTTATCTTGATTTTGAATGCTGTAGGCATATCTATTTCCTCACTGAGCTTTCTAAAGGCAAGAACTGGGTTTGTTTCTTGTGAGCCCTTCTTGGAATTCCCCTTCGCTATCCCACTGAACAGGCAGTCTCCCAATACGCTTCCCACACACTCCATCTCTCTCTTCTGGTTCCATTGTTAATAAAACAGATAGTGCTTTATAGGTATTCCGGAAAGCTCGAGAAATTACTGCATTGAAACTAATAGGCCTGCACTACAATTAAAAAAAAATTACTCAAATTAAATAATGTGAAACCCTCCTTACGGACCATACAGTAGACATTAAAGTCTTATTGTGACCTTTTCTGGGATGAGAACATTCATTTCAGCACCACCCTGCAGATGTTATTTATGTATAAATCTTCACACAGCGCACTTGCCATGTGTCAGGCGCTGTGCTGAGTGCTTTACAAATATGATCCTATTTAATCCTCATGACAAATCCGTGTGATGGACTGACACAGTGGCTGCATCGATGGGCTCGTGCATACGAACCATCGTGAAGAAGGCACAGGACCAGGCAGTGTTTCCTTCCGTTATGCACAGGGTCACTATGAGCTGGAACTACCTTGACGGCATCTAACAACAACAGGATCAGTCTAGAGAGTCAGTATGAAGCATTAACCCAATTTGATAGAAGGAATTTAGGAAAAAGAGGATCATAATGATGCCTGTAGTTGCAGAAATACATGGCCGAACTGGCTTCATTCATCCCACGGTGTCTGGTTCTTCAGCACTGCATCGTGCTTTTTCTCTCAATCCGTAGATGGAGTTTTACTTTCCTGGGCTCCCCTGAGTCTGATGTTCACTCATGGAAGATGGAATGGCCATACAGATCTCCTAGTGTGGCTGTGTATTGCCAAGACTACAGCAGGGGACCTAAATCCCAGGCCTTTCCCTATCCTAACCTCAGGTTATACTAATAGCTTAATTTAATGACAGGACTAGTTTTTCTTGGTAAACAAAAGATTTTTAGCAAATGAAAATACTGCTGTAAATCATAGGCCATATAAAGGTCCAGCTGGCCTCTTAGGTGTGGCAGGCTTCAATGGTGGAAGACATTTGGGGTACAGAGAGGTAATGACATGTCCACCCCAAAAGGCAGAGCAAAGACCTTTCTGAGACGTTTGGGGTTTAAGTTTCCATTTGCATTGTGTCTATAGATGACAACAATTTTATTAAATAGCTTATCATATTCCTTTCCAAATTTAGCAAGAATTCCAGTTATCATGTGCAAATAATAATGTTCTCCGAAAGCTTTAAGGTTTATAATAGAGTTTGAAAAACAAAAATATGATGACCAACATAAAAAGTGTAAAATTTGTATAATCAAACAAAACAAAACAAGCCATTTCCATGAGTCAGTTTGGCCTCATAGTGATCACACGTACAGTTTCTGAAACTGTAAATGTTTTCAGGAACTGACAGCCTCATTTTTACCCCAAGGGGCAGGTGGTGGATTGGAAGTGCTAACCTTGCAGATAGCAGCACCATGCCTAGCACACAGTGCCACCAGAACTCTTACAAATGTTTATGAACAGGATCAAATTAGTACATATTAATTTCCTAATGACAATAGCCTTACAAAGTGTACCGACCTCTGTAGACACATCCATTTAGCGATTATCATTACATCTGTTTTGAGTTCTGGCGGTGTAGTGATCGACAAGCTGACCTGGTAATCATAAAGCCAATAGCCATTCCATAAGGTTTTTCACCTCCAGTTAAGATCCACAATCTTGGAAACCCAGTGAAATTTCAAGACTTTTTCCTTGGAAAGAAACAGTTCTACTCCATTCTATAGGGTCTCACTTTTGAGTCCAAGTTCATTCAATGGTAGTGGTTTGGGCTTGGCTCAGCTATACCTTATTAGTTAAGTGATTTGAATACTATCCCTCACAAACTCTTGTTTCATGACATTCAGTTTCACAGTATGGAGTCTCTTTCTGCTCACCACGTTGTTTAAGTATATTATCAAGCAACACAGAGAGAGAAAAATGAGTATCTATTTCTTTCTGAAGGATTAAATAGGCAAAATGTATAGTAACTCGACCAGGGAAAGTCACAAAAACTATCAATTGAACAAACACCAGGCGCACTGAAGATAATCTATTCATTTGAAGTTGAATTCTGTATGGTTCTGATAAAACCAAGGTTTTAAGCATATATTTGCACTAGGCCCATTACATTCGTTTATGTTTGTTGCTCCTCCTTTAAAAAGTTAGTTATGGAATTCGTTCCATTTCCTTCCATTCCACAAAAATGAAAATAAATTTTAATAACAGAGAAGCCGCCTTTACAGAACAGTACATGGATCCTATTTTCCCATGGAAAGAGAAAGAAACACACTATTAATTTGCCATACTCCTTTCACCTCAGAATTTTTGTTCCTTTTAAAGGGAAGGTTTTCAATAGAAAAACTTTTAATGGAGACTTTAAAATGTATGATTTTATTAACACTTGTTCATATTGTTTTAGAAATATTGAGTTATATCTCTCACAGAGTCAACAAGAAAACATTGCTTCTGTTTCTGGAGGCCATGAAGATGGGCATAATTTCATTGGAATACATTAAAAAAATATTTGGAACAATTAGGAAATGACAGAGAAATTTGAAACATAAACAAAAATTGGGAGAACATTGGTCGAAAACCACTCGAGCCACTACTCAACTTGAAAAGTCGTTTGACTACATCCTACATAGTTCATTCCTAGCGGGAACGGATTGGTCATCCTTCTGTGATGTAAAGGAGACCTGCTGGCACAGGGATGAAATGTCATCTCCGAACTGAACGGCCAGTGGGTTGACCCTCCAGCCACTGCATGGAGATAGACGGAGGTGTCTATTTCTATAAAGATTCACACCTTGAAACCGCATGGGGTTGTTCTACGAGGTCCTAGAATGTTGCTCTGAGTCAGAACTGATTCAACAGCAATGACAGGTTTATGTTTCGTCATGCACCATTAAAGAAACACATTTTTTAAAGAAAAATTTTAACTTTTTTTCTTCAATTTGATTCAAGCAAAGAAACAATAATCAAATCATTAACATTTGCCTGCGAAATTGATATTCACTGCAGAATCATAATGATTTCAAAAACATTTAATGAGTTTCATATTTCCAAATGAGAAATTCTTTGAGCTGTAAATTACCTCTCCCCACAACTAATTGCTTTGTGTCTTAGGGCAATATGTATATTAAAAAGCAGAATACTATATCCAATATAATTTCAAGCTCTCCTCTTTGAAAAACTGCATATTTAGAAATTCTGAAATTTCACAATCTACTTTGAAAATAAAATTTGATTATAAAGTCTATTACTAACACTTATGAATTGCAGGCTTGTGTCACAGTTATAGCTAGAAGCATCTACATCTTTTCATGTCAGGTTCTTGTAAAACAGCAGGGAGCAAAAACAATGAGAAAATATCTTTTATGAAATTTTATTCTTGAGAAGAGTGGCACATACAGACTGAATAAAAAGGATCTAATGTATTAAAAGACACCCATTATGGGGAAAAGTAAAGGAGGTTAGGGAGAATGAGGATGTGGGGGAGCAACATTCAATAGAGCAGTCACAGAAATCAGAATTTAAAAGTTAACATTTAAGTGGAATTGAGGGGCTTTGGGAGAGAGATATTGCACGTACACGTATCCCTGATAGAGTCTCACAAGCAGATGAAATAACAGATGCAACACATCTGAGCACTGTGTTCTAAGAGCAGTGAGGAGACCCATGAAGTCTGAGTGGAAAGAGCAAGGGAGAGATTACAAGGAACCATCTAATACGATAACACAAGATGAAATTAGGGGGGTGGAGCCTTGCAGACCACTGTATGATCTTTAGCTTTTACTAAGGTAAGATGGGGAGCCATAGAAAGGCTTGGAGCAGAGGAGTTACATGGTCCCCGCGGTGTTTAACAGGATCATTCTGTTTATTACTAAGCAGAAAATAGACTTTAAGGGACAAGATGGAAGCAGGAAGACTAGCAAGTAGTCTATTTTTCAAATTCAAGTAAAAACATAATGCCACTCCATAAAGGCACCAAGTGAGCACTGATCGTGGGCTGGTGATGTATTTGGTTTTTCCTACTATAGCATATTGCTTTGTTTATCAAGCAAATTCTTGGAAATGCTTTATATATGTGCAACATGAGAGGACAGTCTTCTGTTCTGACAAATATTTATTTTAAAATCACTGTTGCCTGAGAAGAAAACATAACCCGTAATGGCTTAACTATAACCTCACTAACGAAGAAGCTATTTGTATGTAAAAGGATACAATTCTGGCCACGCACCTAGGTGACAAATATTTTCATGTGGATGGGCAAAGTTCCTAGTAGGGTTGGGATAGTTTTCTATCAGTATTTAAATTGTACCACAACATATATATATACATATAGATAGATAAAAAATATATATATGCTGTATCTTTTTATTTTGATGAAACATTGACAGTTTTTCATAGCCTCTGAAAAAAAATAGCAGGGCCCTGACGTAGTCTACCGTGGAGAGAGTTGACTTTATGTGCCTTTTGCCGATTTTCGACAGCTTTATTTTTTCCATTATGGAAGGTTTGTGAGAGCAAGGAGATATATGCCACCCTTCAAACCAAACCCTGATACGAAATTACCTCACCGTCTCGCGTCACGTGGCGACACTGACTCCGAGACCTGAAAGCCTCCGGTCCATTGCTCTTACATAACCTTCAGACTTGACCATCTTATTCATATGATATGAGAACCACTTCTTGAAGTATCTGACCCACCTTCTCCCAGAGCCTTCCTCATTTGGAAAAGGGGTCTCTCGAATAATGGTTCTCAATCAAGGGTAATCGTGTGCCCCGAAGGACGTGTAGTAAATGGAGACTGCTTTGTCACAACAGGGTTTTGGGGACACTTCTGGAATCTGCCTGGTAGTCAAGAAACCACAAGATCCCCCTCTTCTCCCAACAACGAATGATGCAGTCCAAAATGTCAACAGCACTGTGGTTGAAAAGCCCCACCTTAGAACAACAACTTATAGGCCGGTTTGGAGTTGCAAGTGGACAAAACTTTCATCCATTTGCAGATATTCAATGGTGGTGACGGGGCCTTCTTTGACTCAAATTGATTCACTTCACCAAGTCAATTCCAACTCCTAGTGACCCTAGGAGACAGAGTAGAACTGTTCCTTTCCCCCCCCAAACTTTAAATCTTTACAAAGGCAGACAGTCTCCAAGGAGTGGCTGGTGGGTTCAAACCAGTGACCATGTGGCTAGCAAGGCCATGCAATAACCCACAACCCCACCAGGGCTCCACTCGAGAGTTTACACAGCTGGTTCCACCGTGGGGTTTCGCCTAACATAAACTCAAGCAGCAGTTTAGCCCCTGCTATTGGATGTTGTAGAGACTGCTTTGGGGTTTAGTGAAATACAAAGAGCTATAAAAGCATCTTCGGTAAAATTCTAACAAGGTTTCACACGTTGTAATTGAGGGCTAAGAAGGTGACAGGTTTATTTCCCAGATTGAAAGGCATATTTCCCTACTTATTCAATTAATTTCTTTGGTAGTCCGAGTGATGGTGGTGAATATCCATCCTGCATTAAAGATTTAAGATCCTTTGTGTGAAGAAAGTCCAGAGATGATAGCATATCCCCCTTTCTTTTCATCCCAGTTGATTAAACACACAGCTGAAGAGTACACATTGCATTAGAAACGACAAACTATCAGGAACAATTCTTCAAAGGTTATTTATCAAGTTTGTAAATGTGATTGCACCGTCTTAGAAATTCTCCATCATTAATGTATTTCATCAATTCTCTGCTGCACATCTTGTCCCTTTGTAGCCTTTCTGAAACAGGGGTTACCTTACATGGCAGTGACCATGCAATCATTGTCAGCCAGGGAGCAATCATGTTACAGTTCTGGTTAAACCTCTGATAACATCTTACATTTGACGAAATAGAGGCGGTTGTAACTAGGAGCCTCCTCTCAAGGCAGTAAGCAGTGCCTTCCAGCCATAATGCAAGGCAGATGCACACTGAAAAGAAGGTGCCGCCGTTTAGAACTTTCATTTTGGAATACTCTTACTAGAGATCATACAGTCCCTACCCTATTCACGTTATTCACGTAGAGTGTGGGAAGTACCCAGGCCCCTGAGACTCACAAATCACAGCCTCCATAACAGAAACTTCTCACAAGACACCTTGGCAATCTTAGCGAACAGCAAGGTTGCTTCTTCCATGGAAGGACGTTACCTAAGCTGCATCAAAGTTTGTTTCTAACCTCCAGGACGATTTCCTCAGAGGTTATCCCTGAAAACTGAGCTTACGTGTCCATCACAGTATCCACCATGATTTCCATTTCCTCAACAAGCAGAGCGCCCCCCACAGGACCAAATAGTCAAGAGAAGGCAGAACACTAACTACAGGAATTTCCTGTCATCCCTTTTAACCTTTGCTACTTTGTTGTGCATTAGGAACTGCTACAATAACAGGAAGCTCCAAGTGCTCACGTGACACAATGACCTTCCTGAACAGGCAGCGCAATCTTCACATTTACCCCAGCAGAGTACTGGTATGTTAGGAAGCATCACTTTGCTTACAGAGAAAGCACTTCTACCTGGAGGGGTACTAGTCAGAAGGAGGACATTTGTATGCCAAAGACTCTAGGACAGAGGTTCTCAACCTGTGGTCGCAACTCCTTTGGTGGGGTGAACGACCCTTTCACAGGGGTCCCCTAAGGCCATCGGGAAACACATATTTTCGCTGGTCTTAGGAACCAAGACACCACTCCTCTATCGTCTCCAGGCGGGTCCGCCCACATGCAGATATGCCCACCTATGAGTATGCGGCGTGAAGACTGTGACCCATGCCACACCATGCTTCAAGACAACATTTCATTTCTTTGTCAATAGAAATAAATACTTCACAATATATAATGACATAGTTTTTGTGATGAATCACTACGCTATAATGATGCTCAATTTGTAACAATGAAAATACAGCCTGCAGAGCAGATATTTACGTGACGATTCATCACAGTAGCAAAATGACAGTGATGAAGTAGCAACGAAAATAATGTTATGGTTGGGGGTCAGCACCACAGGAGGAGCTGTATGTAGTAAAGGTCATGGCCTGAGGAAGGCTGAGAACCACTGCTCTGGGAGAGCACCTACTTGGGGACGGTCTGATGCAGACAAAGCAAAAGGCGGGGTGGTTGGTGTGGTTAGGTGTTACCGGTCACTTCTTCCTCATAGCACCCCTACGTCCCACAGAAGGCAACACTGCAGGAAGGCACCATCCTCAGATTGTTCGTAGGCTTGCGCCACTGTCACAGCCAGTGTTGTCAATACTCCTTGTCATGGGCCTTCTCCTTTTTCACTTCCTCTCTCCTTTACGGAGCATGACGTCCTTCTCCAGAGACTGGTCTCTCCTGACATGTCCCAAGGACATGAGATGAAGTCTCCCATCCTGGCCTCTCAGGAGGCCAGACTTTCTGGCTAGACTTCTTCCAATAAGTTTTTTTGGCATTCGTTGCCAGCACCATATTCAAAGACATTGATTCTTCTTTGGTCTTCTTTACTCAACTTCCAATTCAGGATTTGGGTCAGGAACACCTTAATCCTCAACGTAACAGACTTTCTTTTCAACACTTTACAGGGCTCTTGTGCAGTAGAGTTACCCAATAAATTGTCCTTGAATCTGACTGCCGCTGTCATGAGAATTGACTGTGGACCCAAGCAAGATGAAATCCTTGAAAACTTCAATTGTGTCTCCCTTTATCATGATGGTACCTATTGGTCTAGCTGTGAGGAGTTAGCTTTTATTTTAACAATGAATTGGTGTGTATACTGAAATCCTTGATCTTCATCAATACATGCTTCAAGTCCTCTTTACTTTCAGCAAGTCAGGGTTGTGTCATCTGCAAATTTAAGATTGCTAATAAATAAGTTTTCCTCCAATCCTGATGCTGCATTCTTCTTCATATAACCCAGCTTCTGTGATTTTTTTCCCCCCAGGATATAGATTGAGTAAGTATGGTGGGAGGATACAACCCTAACGCATACCTTTCCTGATATTAAATCATGCCATATCCCCTAGTTCTGGAAAAAAGATTTCAATAAAAATTGGAATTGGGTACCAATTACTTTGAATATCACTTGAGTTTGGAGAAACCATCACTACCTCATTTACTCCTAGCTGGGGCTCTGGTTCCAAGGTAGGCATGGGATTTTCCTCCCTTCATTTTAGGAGTAAGGGAATGAGCTCTGGTGGGCTTACGTGTTCGGCTGCTAACCACAATGTAAACAGTTCAAACCCACTAGCTGCCCCACGGGCTAAAGATGAAGCTTCCTGTGGCAGAGAAGATTGACGGCTCGGACACCCATGGGGTCCGATCGATTGCTGTGCATCAGAATGGGCTTGATGGCAGCTATTTATTTATTCCCTTTTAAGGAAAAATGGAGGAGATTATTTTTCTGAAGTTCCCTTCGCTTCAACTATTGGCGATGTGGTAAGGACATCAACTGCCTTTAGAGCTCTCTGCAAATTCACATGGCATGATAAAAACATCGTTGCAACCGGGGGTGGGGTCGGGGGTTGGCGCTCAAATGATCTCATACATGCTTCTCTGGCTTCATTACCGGAAAGGGCATGAGCAAGAAGAGCCAAACACAGAATGGTTTTCCTGTGTTTGCATTCACCAGCCCTCCCCGCCCCCCGAAACAGAGTCCCTGGAGCTGAGGTCCTCGAATGGAAAACTATTAAAACATTCCATGCAGCAGTGGAAGAATATTTCTCTTAAAATACTGTCATTTTTTAGGTTTACTTATAGTTAGTTAGGTAAAATTTGTGTGTTGTAGTAGAAAAATTTCAGTATTGAAGTTTCAGTCTCACTTGCCATGTCCCAAAACTCTTGGGTCTAATTTTACATATTAAACATATCCTGTAGTACTTACATGATGTCAAAGAAATGTAAGAGAATAACTGACGAAGGAAGGCAAATATATTTTTTAAATAAGTAAATTATAAAAAAATACAGCAATAGTCCAGAACATTTTTCTAATTAAAGCTTTTATATTAGTTCCCCAGTGTCGCGGGTTCAGCCATACCTCTGGCTTCCGTTTTTAATTTGGTTCTTTGTTTTTTTTTTAAATTGCAATCACGATCTAAATCACAGAATTATAGACTTCTCAAAACGGAACTTAATGAGCAATTAGATGGTAGCATAAAAATAAAAAAAAACCGATATAAGAAAAAAAATCAACAGCAATGCATTTATATCTATAACTCTGGGAGAACACTTGGAAACTTAGTTTCAAAAGTAAAGTAGGCTGGATGCTGATGCTCCTTAGCAATCACCTTTATGATAACGCTCATTTTCCAGTGCAGGTAGACTGGCCTTTTGGGGATCATCTAGTTCAAACTGACTGCACACACATGAATTTACATACAATCCCATGGCAATAGCTGTCTCTACTTAATTACCTCAAATATCTTGGACACTCCTCTCTGTTTACGGTTTTGCTTCACAGAAGTAAATAGCTATCTACCAGATAGGAAATAATTTATCATCCCAGCATGAAAAGTGTCACCTACCCATTCAAACACTCTGTAATATACTGATAATGTATAACACAGTCCAGGGAATGCAGACCGATTTGTTGATTTCCCAATTCACACTCTGCAAATATTGATTTGAGCTGTTTTAGGGAGGGTCAATTCTTCCATTTGAGCTCTAGATCCAATCCGTTCTTCCTTTCTCAAATTTTGACTCCTATAATTAAACTTCTAAATCATCGATTTCTCCCCTTTCCAGCAACAGTACTTAAATGCTTCAGAATTGATCAGAGCAACGAGTTTGGTTTTGGAGTTTAGTATTCTACATCTTTAAGGAAAATTCCTTGATTGCAGCGTGGCAACCATTTTATTTTTCTGCCTCCTTACACAGCAGCAAATCGTTTCAAGTAGATGACTACAGTGACTATCTCCATACGTGCTTCCTCATATTCTCTTTACATGCTCCCAACAGTCTTCCATCTCCATCACTCCATTGTCCAGACAGCAAAGACATCTCAATATTTTGCTTTCAATTTACATGATGTCTTAGGAACTTGGCGAGTGTTTTCAAATGCTCGATTTTTGAAGCCCTCAAATTCTCTTGTTTTCTCTTGCTTCAAGGTCCGTTGCTCTCCAACCTTCTTTGCTGGATTACGTTCTTCCATTTAACCCATGAGAGAGTGCCATGGGGCTCCGGGTCTCTTCTCATTTCTCTCTCTCCACAAGTGATATCATTACATATCATGATTTAAAAAACTCCACTAAACGAAACAAAACAAATGTTAAATAGCATTTATGTGCTTCTGACTCTTGAGTCCATGTGTTCTTGAGCTTCACCTGCAACTCCACACCCCTCCTCGAGTTGTTAAGCTCTTTATTCCTACACTCATCATTTTCTAGCACAAAACTAAATAATTAGCTTTACGTTCTTATTCCTATACAAACTATTACAAGATGTGCTACTCTACCTCTGAAACCTATGGCTAATTCATCCAGTTCTTTTCATTTCTACCATCAGCACCTGATTCCAAGATACTGTGGTATCTTTCCTTTTTTCCAAATTGATCTTTTCTGTTCTACTGATGTTTTCCTACAATAAAAGTACTTTCTCAATACAGGAAAATGAAGTTCTTAAATGATCCAGTTATGCCCACTTCTGTTTACCTGCATTTAGTACTATATCCCAAACCACTGTTGTGGTAGTTAATAATCCGTTGTCAATTTGAAAGGATTAAGAGTGAAGGGTGGAGTTTAGCCAGTCAATCAGGTCACAGCTTGATGACCTCATTTGGAGGCGATAATGAGGTAAATAGTTCGCCTGAGGTAAGACACAGGCTCACTCCCTGTGAGACCTTACCGACAAAGAGCCTGATGGAGCTAGACTGAGCCCAGGAGCTGATGGAGCCATGTGGAGAACCCTACCAGCACTGAGATGCTTCCACTGCCACTGGACCCACAAGAATTTCCACCCACTGGCCTGTGATCTTCCTTGCATGCATTTTGTGAGTCAGAAGAATAATTTATAGATTGGTATAGGACATATGGGCTAATATTGGATTTATGGACTTGATGTAGACTCGGCTGGGATGCTTTCTCAATATTCAATTGCTCTTCTATATAAAACTCTTTCTTATACACATATGAGTGTCTATGAATTTGTTTCTCTGGTCAACACAGTCTAACACACTGTCTTCACCTCCATGGAATAGTGTGATCCTTACCAGCATGACTGTCCCTCTGCTCTAGTCTCCACCCTGTAGCCATCACTCCTCTGACCAAAACCTTCAAGTGATATTAGGTCCCCTGGAATGAGATCCAAACTTTAATTCTAACTTTAAAATCCTGCTTACCTGCCCCATTTCATCTTCTATCATTCCATCCTGTACTAGTAGACTTCTGGTACAAAGGTTTTTTTCCTGTCTTGAAACATGAAGTTTGTTCTCACCTCAGAGCTTTTCCATTGTTCGCCACCTGCAGCCCCACACACTTTGTCTCGTAGACTCCACATCCTCATCCTGCAAGTATCCATTCAAACATGTCTTCTAGGAGAGGCCTTTGTCCCCACCCAGTCTAAAATAGAATTCCTCCCAACGCATGCGTGGAGTCCTCTGTTTTATTCTCTCTGTAGCACTGATTGCTACATGACACTGATTTTCTTGTTTGTTTAAATATTGTATTTACATTCTTTTATTTAACTAGAATGGAAATCTCACCAGTGCTGTGGCCTTTTTTGTCTTCATATTATTATTATCTGAATTTACATCAGTTCTAGGGCCATAGTAAGGACTCAAAACATAGTTATCAATTTTTGGAGCTATTGGGAAACTTATTAGGACCGTTGTGTTTTGGGGTTTTTTTACAACCATAATCATTAGAAATTTCTTCTTTCTGTAGTAGGAAAAGTTTTCTTTTAATTATGCCCACTGGCTTCAGGGATGCTCTGCTTACTGAGGTAAATGAACAGAGTTTGTGTGCTGGACTTCTGAAATGTGCACAGGGAAAGTGTGTGTATATAAATTAACCAATTACTTGAGAAAAGAGTATCATTTTAAACTAATACAATACATATTTAGCAGCTTTTAAAATCACACATTTTTATAAAACATCGCATATTAAATGTTCTAACCATTAACAGTGAGGTATGAGTCGGCACTGATGAGGACCATTGAGGTTTGGTTCATTTGTTTAGGGTCAAAAGACAAGAGCAAGTAATTTTGCTAATTAGTATTAAGAAGGCAAGGCTTGGATAGATAGTTTCCAAAAGGAGATCTCCAAGGCGCTATAATATAAGGAGAGGTGTCAGGACATGTCAGGAGGACGCAAATTAAAACAGCAATGTAACACTACACATAGATCACATACCTACTTCTAAACTAAAAAAACAAACAACAACCCAAAGGTACTGCTCGTGAGGCCGTTCCAACTCATAGCAACGCTATAGGACAAGGCGGAACTGCCCCCTTGGGCTTCTGAGACTTTAAAGCATTAGGGCAGTAGACGGCTTCATCTTCCTCCTACATTTCAGACAGAATTACAAAAATTAACAGAAAAAGGCACTGCGCAGATGTAGTAGGGTTAGGGAACAGCTGAAACACGGAGACACAACTGGTGGGAATGCAAAATGGTACAAATACTTCAGAAGACTTGTCATCATGATCGACCGAAGTCGCACATCCTGTGGAGCCACAGATCCTCTGCACAGCCTTACCCGGAACGCATACTGCGGTCCGTCCAGAAACATCCATATGTCCGTCCCTGGCAGCATTACTCACACTAGCCACAAATGAGACACAGTCCAAATATCACACTCTACTGTTTTCCCTTCATGGGAAGAGGACTGTGTGTGGGGAGCAGAATGAAGCTGCTGTCCGAGCTTCCCTCACTGCCATTTAAGTAATTAGTTATGTTTTGGCCAGTTTTCTCAGTATTGACTGGTTTCCTCGGCATCCTCCAAAGGTGTCCTCTTGGGGTTCTTTTAGGTGTATAATTATGAACTCATAGATTCATTTACACACATTTATCAAAATTCAAGTTCTTTAAAAAAATTTTAAGTTCAGCTTCTGCCTACCTCTCTTCTCCTTTACCTTAACGCCATATGAACGGTTAACAGCTTTTAAAAAATGTGACAAATATGAATACTATATTATAGAATTCTATACAACAATAGTGATACAATTATTGCTATGTACAATAGCATGAGTAAATCTTGAAAGCATAATAGTTAGAAAGGAGGCCAGGCAAAAAGTATACCCACCTTATGAATCCATTTACGAAAGTACAAAACCAGACAAAATCAATGCTCCGATTTCTGTTACTAGTCCTGAGAGGGGTTATCGAGCAAGACGCTGCTGGGAAGCGGCTACTGGTATTAGTACACCACCAACTGAAGGCCAGTGGTAGGACCTGCACACTTTTTCCTATATACCATACAACTTCGATGCTTCCGAAGGGCGGGTTGTAGGTAGAACCACAGAGCTGGTGCAAAACTACAGCTGGTAGATTGCCATCGCCTCCCACTCCAAGACAAATTGAGAGTGGTATTTGGGGTAAGATCCCTTCCTGATTTCAGATTTTTAAAAATCAGCTCGTTGTAATATTTCAGTCATTAAAAAATAGGTTGTGACCTTTCTCCCTTCTTTATAACTTTTAAATGATACATTCTCTCAATTCTAATAACGGCTACCAGAAACTAAACAACAGATAACCTTTTATGAGAATCCCCAGGGGACACCCTGCTTAAAGATTAGGATTGGTAACAAATCCCAGTGTCTCCTTCAGGCGATCCTGCTGCCCACTTGCGGCAAATACACGCTGGTGTGCATTTTTGATCGCTGATACGGCTTCCTGTCAATCTGTTGGCTAAAAAATCAAACCAGACTCACTGTCATAGAGTCACTCTCCACTCCCAGGTCCTCTCTATGCTTCCATTTCCCAGTCAGTCGCTTCAATATCCAGGACGTGTGCCATGTCTTCCTTGAGCTTTCTACTGGTCTCTTTCTGAACACTGTCTCTGATAGTGATGTCAGCCACGCCAAAGATCCAGTGCGTAAAAATGGAAGTTCCCCACATCTTGTTCTCAGCTCAGTGATCTCTCCTGAGAATCAGAATTTGCTAATTTGATTTCCCACCAGGCATGCCCAACATGGGCATCCTACTGGCATGTCAAAGAACACATGCAAAATTGAACATCTTCTCCTTCTCTTTACCAAACATGCCTCATTCTTCCAGTTTTGCCTGTCTCAGGGAAAGATACAATGCACTGACCAGAGGAAAGCCTGTATTTTCTCTCCTATCATATTCATTGTACTCTGGGTTCCCTCTCTCCTTCACTGCTAGGTAAGTTCTAGCTTGTCTACTGCATGAGCTCCTGCAACTAGCACCATGCTTAACAAAGATAAGTTATAACTAAGAATGTGTTGAATATTTCCCACTCTCTATGGGGCCTGGTTAAGCTCCCATCCCTTTCCAACATGTGGACATTACATCTGCCATGGAAATGCCAAAATTGGGAATTTAGGAAGTGAATATGGAGATCGTCTGTATAGATTAGACACTATAATCAGTTTTCCTTGTGCTGCACCAATAAGCTTTAGGACAGCTAATCCAATCAATATAAGTCACAACTTTCAAATACACCAATTCAATGCCCGAATGCCTTGTCATTATTCACATTTTGGATGCTTTTTTCTTTCCAATTACATGCTCGAAGCACAACACACTGAAGCACACTTTCCCCCTTCATATTATAACGGTTTAAATTTAGTTTCCTCAGAATTCTAGACGGAATCCCTATAGAAGAGAGTGGGAAAACCTGGTCATATTTCACAAGAAAATTCAACCTGATTAAGTTTAACTCTCAAAGAAAGAAAACCTGAGCCTTAAAAAAAATAAATACACAAATCTTCTCTCAGAAATGAACTTTATGATAAAATCTGCTGTGGTTATTTTGGTTGTTTTTGCTCTTTGTCATCAAGCCACAGTATCATCAACATTCAAACCATCATATCATCCACGTTCAAACCACCATATCATCCACGTTCAAAGTGACTGTTGCTGCTGCTTCTGCTGGGTGCTGCTCAGTCAGTCTCTAATTCAAGGGACTTTGCCACAGAAAGAAACACTGCCAGGTCTTATGCCATCCTCACAAATGTTACTAGGTTTCAGATGACACTACGGTGTCAATCCAACTCATTGAGGGTCTTCCTTTTTTCAGTGACCACCTACTTTACCAGGCATGATGTTAGTCCTCAAACTGACATATCTGCTCTTTACACTTAAAAGAGGCCTAAACGATTTTGTCAATGTTCTTATATCTGGTGATTTGACTTCTGCATAATAAGTGCTGATTGTGGATCCAAGTACAATGAAATCCTTGACAAGTTCAACCTGTTTTCAGTTTATCATGAGATTGTCTGCTGGTCTAGTTGTAAGGATTTCTATTTTATGTTGAGGTGTGAGCCGTGGTGAAGGCTTTGATTTTCATCAGTACGTGCTTCAAGCTTTCTTCACTTCCAGCCAGCAGGTTATGCCATTTGCATATCACAGGTGGAACGTGTCTACTCACCATCCTGATGCTGCATTCTTTAGAGAGCCAGTGTGCTCAGCGTACAGACTGAGTACGTTTGGTAAAAGGATACAACCCTGACACATAATTTCAATTTTGAATCACAAAACATCCCTTTATCCTAATTAAACCATTGCTCCTTGGTCTATGTACAGATTCCTCAGGAGCAAAATTAAATGCTCTAGAATTCTAATTCTTCACAATGTTATCCATAAGTTGTTATGATTCACATGGTCAAGTGCCTTTGCATAGTTAACGAAGCACATCTATCTAGGATTCTCTGCTTTAAGCCAAGATATATTTGACATTAGGAAGGATCTCCTTCATTTAACATCTTCTGATTCAGGCTTGAATTTCTGGCAGTTCCCTATTTATGTATTGGAGTAACCATTTAAAAATGACCTTCAGCAAAACATCACTTGGGTGTAATATTAATAAAATTGTCTCTCCATTCTGTTGGGTCACATTACACATACATCGACCTCTTCTTCTGTTGCCCAGCTAGGTGTCTTCCAGATATCTTGGCATCGATGAGTAGCACTCCCAACATCTAATTCATTTGTCCAAACAGGGCAAGAGGCATTCCATAAATTCCTGGAGCTTTGTTTTCAGACACGGTAGCTTGGAGTTCTCAAGTACTGTTAGTTCTTCATTATCTGCTACCTCCTAAAATGGCTGGCTATATTCTTCTGGGAAAAGAATTCTTTTCCCAATTCTTCTGGGAAAAGTGACTGTATAATCCTTCTATCTATTTTTGATTCTTCATTAATTGTTCAATATTTTGCCCATAGAATCCCTCAGTACTGTAAATTGAGTTTTGGACTTTTACTTCAGTTCTTTCAGTTTGAGAAATGCCAACTGCATTCTTTCACAAGGTTTTGGCCTTTGATCTTATTCTGACTGATGATAGGCATCGTCTCCATGGCTTCTTGCCACAGACACACAGTCCATTGGATTCCTATGGATTCCATCTGGCAAGGGCCATGTGGACAATCATCATTTATGTTGATGTAAAAAGTTATTTCCAATGAATAAGTCATTGGCCTTGAAAATTTTATCATGGGGTCTCTGAAGTTGTTCCTTTCAACAAGACCCAGTGTTCCTAGGGCATATTTTCTTTGTTTCCAGCTCTTGCATGCCAATCATCAATAATTATCAATGCATATCAATTGGATGGTTGATCAGTTTCAGACTCCAGAAACAGATACAATTTACTAGACAATGTAAATCGTATGCTAAATATAGCTTTGAGAGAGTTGAATAAAGTCTGCAAAGAAAACTTGAGTTTGCCTGGGTTTACATCCACATTCCAACTAACCCATTCTCTGCTCAGCAAAAGGGGGGCGGTTTGCATCCACCAACTGCTCGCCCAGAGAAGGGTGTGCAGTGTGCTCCACTAAAGAATGATTACATCTGGAAACCCTCCTAGCCAGATCGACTCTGTTGAATAGGGGTGCTAAGCGTTAGACTCGATTCGACAGCAGTGGGTTTTCATTTACACACATGTACAACTGAGAGATGAATTTGGAAGATGTTAGCGTCCATCTGCACCACACAGAGAAAAACAGAAAAATTGATTTGCCAACTGTCAGTAAACACTTTAAAATCATCCTCATGTTCTTATCCCAAAATAATATAGCCAACCCTCAAAATATCTTTTTCTGAAATCCCTTGCTAGGGGTGCTGTTTAATTTCCATTTGATCCCATATTTTCTATATGTGTGTCACAATATGTTCATTGCCATGTTCTAAATTATTATATTTTAAGTCTACACAATCCAATTTAGTCAGTGTTATTTGTGACTGAGAAATAAATGATGGTGATTTGAATCAGGAATGATACATGGGATATTTCTTCAATGTTACTTATTTTCTTAACTGCTGAATGCTTATCTTCCTCTATTGAGTTCATAACTTCTCACCTCCTGAGCTGTACTGTGAATTTGCAATACACATCACCTTACCTTTAAACTGTTGTTTAAACTGAGATTCAAGAGCACAGAGTGTGGATAGCTGGTTTCTCAAAAGAAACAAAACCACTGACATTTAGATATATAAAAAGAAAGAAATTTATAGCATGAAAGTGGCTCTCACAGTTATAGAAGAGGGTAAACCCAGTTCAGGTCAAGTCTGTGGGTCAGCTGCTAAGCGGGGGGCTCTTCCTAACTTGTATGCTGCCAGGGCTAAAAAGCCACAGAGCAGGAAGAAGAAGCAGGAAGTCCACGGCTGGTGGATCCCGAGGTGGATGAATGAAAGATTAGCAGGTAGATGTTGGGACACATGTCAGGCTGTTCAGCAGGCAGTATGATAAGCCATTGCCTCAAGTACAAAGAAGCAGAGGTTGTGAGCCAGACACAGGATCCAGATCAGCACAAAACAAAGAAGCTTTCCACAGCATGTACTTCTATGTGAAGTAGGCAACAAACCGAGGAAATGTCATCAGGGCTATATAACCTGAGCAAGGTCTTCCCACGACTCTTGGTTTTCGTACAGCATATTTCATCGCACAGTCGAGTCCGTCATCTTGTATCATTACATCACATTATGGTGGAGCTCAATAGCCAAACTACTGAGAAAATGGACTCAGCCATATTGGTGAAAAACCTATCTCAGAGAGCTAAAGAATCTTGTTAACCTTTTTGTTTGTCTCAAATTCTAACTTAGAAACATGTATAATTTATAAATGTCCAGTTTTCTAATAGGATGTGTACTTCACTAAGTATAGTAAATTGTTTGTTTTTTGATAAAATGAGTTTCAATAAAATTTTAGCCCCAATTTCTAGGTAAGAAGCATTGTTCTAACTTCAAATCACTAAATATTATTTAAAGATATTACCCTTTCCTTATGGAATTTGATAATTGTCCTATTCTAATGGTTTTCTCTAACTTTTCCAGATAATTAGACAGGATGCCTGCCCTACTGATCTCGGGGAAGAAGAATATAAAGTCCACAATAAGACATGACAGCAAAAAATTAATGTCTTAAATTGAAAAAAAAAAAAAAAAGGGCACTTAGCCTAGACAGCAGAGAAGTCATGCTGGTGCAGACTGTGGAGTAAGGTCTGCTCTCTCATCACTTATCTCTGGCTCTGAGAGAGGAGAAGCAGAAATAGTGGAATAGATTTCACAAAAGGAGACCTTAGAGTTCAGCCTGAACAGCCAGCACCACAACTTGCCAACAGAACAAAAGTTGATGAGAAGGCACTAGCTTGTCTTCTAAGTTCCACGCACTACAACTAAGAATAGTACAACAGTACTATTCTTGAGCAGGAGCTCTGGTGGTGTACCAGCTAAACACTCAGCTGCTAACCAAATGGTTAAGAGTTCAAATTCACTATCTGCTCCACAGGAGAGAAACCTTGGCTCTGGAATCCATGAGGATTAGCCATTCCTGTTGAGATGATTCCAACTCAGAGTGATCCTAACACATAATAGAACTACCCCATGGGGTTTCCAAGGCTATACATCTCTTCTGAAGCAGACTGCCACATCGTTCTTCTCCAGAGTGACTGGTGGGTTAGAACCACCAACCACAGTTAGTTGGCGGCTGAGAGCTTTAACCACTGTACCACAGGCTCTGTCTGTGAAGAGTGGAGCCCAGGAAACCAGATGAGGAAGTTCTACTTACAAGATCACTATAAGCTGGAAGGGGACCCATAGCCTACAACAATAATGGATTATTGAGTATATCCCAACTGCCAAGGTTCTCTGGACTATATCTCAATTGCCATTGCATCGTTTCCTCCTCACAGCCACTGTTTAGACGGAGTAGAACTGCTTTTCTGAGTTTCTGAGACTGTAAAACTTTCTAAGAGCAGACAGCATCATCTTTCTCCCTCAGAGCACAGAGTGGGTTTGAACAACTGACTTAGAGATTAGCAGCCAGTCACCTAGTCTGCAGTGCCACGGGTCTATTTCCCCCCAAACCATTATTATGTCTAATACTTCATTCTCCCACCCCTCACCCCCCCAATTCAAAAGGAATGCTATCATTATTTACATGGAAAGAGGATATGGCAGTTTGTTTCTGTGAACATTCGAAACCTTAGAAATCAATGGGGCCATTTTATCCTGTCCTGCACTGGTGGCTGAGTGGTTATATGTTGAGCAACTAACTGAAAGTTCAGCAGTTTGAAACCACCAGCCACTCTGTGGGATAAAGAGGAGGCTTTCTAGTCTTGTAAAGAGTTACAGTCTCAGAAACCCACAAGGGCAGTTCTACCCTGTTATATAAGGTCACAACTCAATGGCATGGATTTTGGAGGTTTTTGGGTTTTTTTAATGTAGGTTTACTATGAGTCAGTATTGACTATACAGCTATGGAATGGTGACATTATTTCCATTCTCTAGATGTAGGAATAGAGGCAGAAACATAAGTGGCCTGCATGACAAACAGCCACTGAAGTCTAGAGACGACACATTTGCTTATCTTTCTACTGCTTTAGCAGAATGACCCATTCAAGTACCAAGCCAATGTATGGTCTGGTTATTGCCAAGCACAAGCAATCCTCAAGACTTCCCCACCAGCACCATAGATCGACTGTTTTACAGACAGTCCACTAAATTGCTCAGGATTGTTGGTTATAAGTTCCTAAAATGCATGGTGGGCCCTGCATAGCGGAAACTCATGATTACTTGGGCAATAAAAAGAGATGAGATGAATCCAACTGGTAAGTTTCCACGAAGCTAGAGCAGTGTTGGGACACTGATTTTCAGCTGTTTAAATATTTTTTATTTAAAAACTGTGTGATTTTAAGGAGATTCGAACATAGATCCTCAGTACTGACTACAGGGATTACTTAGCAAATGGAAGGCCTGGGAGGAAGGCGAGCCTGCCGGATCCCCTATAAATGACATAGTAGAGGGTGTCAGAACCTGAGGAGTGAATTTGATACCAAAAGCTCTTTCCGAGGGAAGGCGTGATAATGTTATCCTTCCAGGGAGATATTGCTACTTTGTCTGTAATTTCTTTCTTTCTTTCTGGCAGCTCAACCAGGTATTGGGGTGTTTGGAGTGAAGCTACTTATTAGCAAATAATTAACAGTGAGATCACCACAGGAAAGGCTAGGCTCTAACAAAAGGGCTCATGCAATTTTCAGGATTTTCAAAATGGTTACATGTGAGCCCGAAGACTAACATTAGCAACAATGACTAGGAAATGAGGGACGATCGTGAATGTCCATCATTTGCATGATTGGGTGAGTCCTGCGCTCTTTAACCTTTTCGTATGAAATGCATTTTTATGGATAGCCAAATAGCCACACAATTTAAATGCCTAAATTTTCCATTTTCAAGAGTCTTCCTCAGTCCTTTTTGCTATTATTAGCATTTAATGTCCATAAATATTTATAAAAGTCCCATGATTAGATATCTCCATTACTGAATAGGAAAGGGATTCTGCTCACAGCTTTTAGGCCATGAAGTCATTTTCTCTTCACAACACACACACACACACACACACACACAGACACACACACACATACATACTGTATACATCAATACATATACTGCATGATTCTTCCTGGAGTTTTTCAAGTACAAACAAATGTCTGAAAAGGTGGCACAACGTGACGAAGGCAAGGCATGGTATTACACAGTTATTGATGACATATTATGAGTAAACACTAGGCTTACAAACTCAAAACCAGACCCACTGCCATCGAGTGCTTTCTGCCTCAATAGAGACACTGAGGAGCTGAGAACCCCTCCCGGGGGTTACCAAGGTTGCCACAGGTGTATGGGAGGAGATGCCTTCTCTTCCTCCTGGGGAGGAGCTTGTGGTTTTGAGTCACTGTGGTTAGCAACCCAACCCTTAATGTACTACACTGTCGGGGTTCCTTCAAACCTGTGATCGCGGGGAAACTAGTGAGGAATATGCCTGGCCCCAAGAACCTCAGACAGTGGAGGACGAACGAGCTGGAGGGCTACTTCTGAAAATTTACCAATGAAAACCCTCTGGGTCACAAAAGAATGTTGCCCAATATCGTGCTAAGAGATAGGCCCTGTAGTTCTTAACCTTCCTAATGCCGCAACCCTTTCATACAGTTCCACATGCTGTGGTGACCCCCCAACCATTAAATTATTTTCGCTGCTTCTTCCTAACTGTTATTTTGCTACCGGGTGGCCTCTGTGAAAGGGTCGTTCAACCCCAAAGGGGTTGTGACCCACAGGTTCAGAGCTACTGCTCTAGGCAGGGAGGCACTCAACATATACACGGTGGCCACAACAGGGGACTCAAGTATATCAATGATCACGAAGAAGGGGCTGAGTCGGTGCCAGAGAGCACAAGTACGAGCTGAATCACAGTGAGTACATTACAAAGTGTGTCACATTCCGGCAGGGACAAGGCCGCTGATTTGATACCGGACTGATAACCGCAGTAAGCATGTTGGCTGACCACCAAGTCATTCCTTGGTGATGACTGAGAATAAGAGTAGGTGCCATGTCATGAATACCTACTTGACATTCATCTCCTAATTCTCACCTTCTCACAAGCTTGCTTTACAGACAAGAAAACTGAGATTCAGAAAAGTTCAGTAATTTACACAGTATCACAGCAGGGCAGTGGCAGAGCTGAAAAGCAAACCTGCTTATTCTACACTGCTACAACAAAAACTAGCTTGTCCGGCCAATTCTCGCCTGTCTGTCTCCGGTTGTCCTTTCTGTGACTGGCTACTTCTTCATGACCGAACTCTTAGGTTCCTGGTAGATTATCTCACCCTTGGCAGATGAGATAGCCCTTCTTTCAATGGCTTCCAGATTGCACCCCCCTCCAGTCTGCTCGGCACCACGGTGGCTTCCTGCTCTCTTGCTAACCCCTGATGTGCTGCTTGTTGGGTTGGTTGACCCCCGGCCTTCTGTGTCTTCTGAGAATTCAGCATTCCCTCTTGGATCAGCGGTTTGGAGTGCGCTGGGGCAAAGGGAAGAGATTATTCTACTCCCTTTGGCAGAAAGAATTACTTTTTTGTCAGGGTTAGAGCTAAAAACAGATGCCCCTTTGTGCAGTGTCACTATACTTCCTGGGCAACACCATGAACTGTTTCCCAGGCAGCAAATGCTCTGAGGTCATTGCTGAATTACGATTTAACTTTCCCTGATATGGGAGTCTTCCACTGTTCTGTTCCACTGCACTACTGCACTCTGTGTGCGATGAAAGTAGGATGTGTCAGGGACTAGATCTCTGACAAACGGAACACAGAGATCATGTTTGTGTTTTGAACCCTATGCCCAACATCATGCATACATGGCACACGGTAGTCATTCAATAAAATGTATTGAATGAATTGACCATGAGAAGCAGCTGGACTCTGTGTACAGTGGGCTTGTGTGTGTAGGGTGGGGTGAGTGCTTTATCTAGTTCATCAGATAGTCCTTTTCCATCCAGAAGGAAGGCGCCTACTTTTCTGTGATTTCATAGACTAACAGATGATTTAGGTATCTCATATTGAAAGAGACATTGGATGCACAGAGAAAGAAATACAGCTGTAGGATAGGGAGGACAGTCATTTTTTGAGGTATTATAATACTGTCTGGCTAGTCTCCAATGCCTTCCAATTACAAATCAATGTCATACTTAAGCACTATCTATTTTGGTCTCTGTCTCTCTCTCACTCACACTCACGTGCATTTATGTTTGGGCTCTGGTGGTACAACAAGTATGCCCATTGCCAATTTCAAGGTTGTCAGTTTGAATCCGCCAGTGGTTCTTTGGGAAAAAGACCTGGGAATCTGTTCAGGTTGAGGTTACAACCCTGGAGACCGTGTGGGAGAATTCTATCCTATCTCATGAGGTCACTCTGAGTCAGAATTGCCTTTCTAGGATCCCAAACAACACACAAACCAATGACAGTTTCTAAAGAGAAGCAACATCACAAGAGAAAGCAAACAATTGTACTCTGTTTTCCCCAGTAAAATTTCACTATGTGAAATACTGAGAGTACGTTTCCCATCTGGAATCTCTGAACAATTTACCTTTCTAGAAAAAGTAGATGTTAAGGGTATGATATTTTTGACACATAAGATATATTTTCTCATCTCACTGTCGACTTTTTATTAAGACAATGTCTTAATGCTACTTATTTATATTTCTATTTAGACTTATTTTCAAGCAGTCATCTTTCTTATGACCTCAGCTTTATTTAATCTTGACAGACGGAAGCAAAAAATAAAATACGATTATGAAAATAAAGGTTTTTATTTTAAAAGCAAAAATGACCAAATATACTATATGAAGGAAGAGTGAACCTGAAAATACCTGTTACAAGAGATTGAATCAGTAATAAAACTTTGCCCACAATGACAAGGGCGCTCACTGGTAAATTCCACTGAACATTTGAAGAAGAATCCTTCCTAAAGTCATCCAGGAAACAGAAGCGGGGTGAACACATACTCCTTTATTGTATGGGGTCGGTACTATCCTAACACCTAAACCAAATAAAGACATCACAAGAATAGGAAACAGTGGACCATCATCCCTGATGAATACAGGCGCAAAATCATCAACCAGAAACCCGCATCTCGCACCACACTCAGAGAATCACACATCACAACCAAGTGAGACTAACCCCCCAAATAGCAATGCATCAATATCAGTTCATTAATTATATCAAATGTACCACATTAGCACAAGATGTTAATAGTAGGGGAAATGTAGTGCAGGAGGGAAAAGGGATGTATAGGAACTATCTGTAGTTTTCTGCAAGCCTGACCCTGCTCTAAAAAATATACTATAAAAATGGGCAAAACATTTGAAAGAACACTTAAGCAAGGAAGATACACAGATGCCGAATAAGCACAAGAAAAAATAATTATTCAGTCATTAAGGAAAATCAAATGAAAACCATAATGAGTTATAACTTAACATTCTAGAAGAGAGCTATTGTAATCATAATAACGGAAAATAACAAGTGTTGAAAGGATGTAAAAAAATTGGAATTTTTGTACATTTCTAGTGTAGTGCAAAATGGTGTCATTGACATAGGCACAGCTAAACAGTTCCTTGAAAAGTTAAGCATTGATTTATTATAACCAAGAAAATCTACTCCGATATTTATCGACCCCAAAGAACCTATAAGAATTGTTCAAACGAAAACATGTATATTCATAGCACACTGACAGCAGCCTATTAACAAGTCAGAGGTAGAAACAACCCAAACGTTCAGCAAATGACGAAGGGGTAAGGAAAATGTTGTAAAGTTGTACAACGGGATATCATCCATGTAGTAACAGCAATGTGACAACAGGGATCAAACCTGGAAACGCTCTGTGCCGTGGAAGCAGCCAGAATAAAAATGTCACATATGGCATGATGATATCTTTATGAAACAAACAACGGCAAAAACAACACAACACGAAGTCACTGCCATCCAGTCGACTCTGACTCATGGCGACTCTACCGAAAAGCAGCACCCTCCTGTAAAGCTTTACAGAAGTAGAGGACTCCTCTTTCTCCTGGTGCTTTTGAACTGCTGACCTTGTGGTTAGCAGCCTAATGCATAACCCACTGTGCCACAGGGCCAGGAGAAGAGATTAATAGGGCCTAGGGAGATAATGAGAATTGACTGCTTAATGGGCTTACGTTTCCTTCTGGTGTAATCAAAAAATAATTACATAGAGCTGATGATTGTACAATATTCTGACGGTACTAAATGCTGATGAATTGTACAATTTAAAATAATTATTACATTATAGGACATTGACTTCAAATTAACAGAGAAAAAAAAAGTTAAATGAAATTCTATGTTACTATGGGGCTTCAAAAGGTTCAAATAAAAAAGAAAATTTTATTATCTTTTGATTACATTCTTCCATGAACTTTTTGAAGCCCACCTGTACATCTGTTTCTCATGAGTTAGATTCAGTGTGAATGTTGGGTCTTTTATCTTTGGAATATTGACTTACAAAAGAAATCAAAATGCAAAAAAGAGGACAAAGAAGAGCTCTGTTGATAGGCATAAGAATCTGTCTGCAGGCCCAGTGAGCACATCAACATATATTGTAGCTCATATTATTTTCCCAGCATGGTGGTATACTATTAGAGAAGTTGACAGACTATAAAACAGATCTTATCTCTTACAAATTTTGTAGTATAGCTAAAGTGTTGACCATGTGCACAAAATTTTTTTCTAAACAACAGACAGGAACCAATGACAATTGACGTTCCCTAGGAAGAGTATTTTGAGAATCTGGCTCAAGCAAGCACAGAGGTGAGGAGGAAGCAAATCCTAAGCTAGGGGCACATCCAATAATGAACAATAAGCAGATCTGGGCCAAAGCAACTTAATTGTGGGAACTGCGAGCACCCGAGCATGTCTACAGAGGCAGATGGTTGGCAGAGAATGTGGAGAAGGCAACTGAGAGTACTTATGGGGCATTTGATGGGTTAAAACAAAAGTTACTTAGAATACCACTCAATTTGAACAACGACAATAACAACCCACACACATGAAGTAGAAAATCGTTTGGTGTTAAACAGTACATAATTTTCTTTAAATACAGGAGCAATATGAGAGGTAAGGACCAGTGGGAACATTTCATATAGAAAATAGGATGTTATTCAAACTATTGCATAGAATTTGGTCGAAGATGGATGGGTAGAGACATATCTCATAAGTAAGGAAGAACATGACCAGGACAGAGGAGGGAGACTAGAGCAGACAGTGAGTAGTTTCCTAGGAGGGGTAGTTAATGTTGCATAAGAAAAGAGTGTAAGGCTCAATGTAAAGTTTGGAAACAGACAAGTCCTTTAAGGTTGGTGTGAAGCGTTTGGAATTTTGCTATCCTAAATACAGATGGGATCCAGTAGAGGCTTGTTAGCAAGACTATAATATGATTTTAAAAATGAAATCTGAGGGAACAATTTAATGGCATTCAGGATAAATTTACAATCAGGGGCTGTGTCATGACAGACAGATCCTTGGTTAGGACACTTTGGTGGTAATCCAGGAAATACAAATATCATAGGGCTAGAATGATTACACTGAGATTGACAGAAAAGATTATAATGATGGGGTAAGCTATGATAAAATAATAATAATTTATAAATTATCAAGGGTTCAGGGGGAGGGGGGAGGGGGAAGGGAGGGGGGAAATAAGGATCTGACACCAAGGGCCCAAGTGGAAAGCAGGTGTTGTGAGAATGATGAAGTCAACATATGTACTCATGTGCTAGACACAAATGATGTATGTATGGATTGCGATGAGTTGTATGAGCCCCTAATAAAATGATTATTTTTTAAAAAATACAGTGACAGATGAATTCTAACAGATGAATGGGAGTTCAACATTCTTTTACAAATGGAAGGACAGTGGATATGCTACAAACACAGAGTGAATGAGAAGAATTAGATGTGAAGAACTATGAGTTTCACTGGGCATTCTGAGTCTAAGGGCCCAGGATTTCAGAGAGACAATATCCTTCAGGCCAGTCATTTTGAAAGTAAGAAGAGAAACCACATTGACAGGCATAGATTTGAGAATTACTGACTAACCACTTGTAGCACAATTAGAGCACTTTTTCAAGGGTTTCAAAACGTCAAGTGATTTTGGTTAGATGAGTTAAATGGCATATTGAACCATTCTTTCTCAGAATGCCTCTTGTCTTTGGCATTCGTCTTTTCTGACGAGCATGACGGAGCCTTGTTGTGAGACAGAACGTGGTGCTGCTATAGAGTATTTTTACAGATAATAATCTGCTGCTTCTATACAAATTATCTCTTCCTGAGCTTACTTTCTTTCTCCTTCCCACTCAGCCTTCCTGTGCCAGGTTGGGAGAAATCCTTTTTGTAAGGTGTCAGGTGGTTTTGGGTGCTATCAGAACTATAAGGGACGTAGAGAGCAAACGCAAGTGCATATCATCTTGCTGATTTCAAGAATAATAGATGCATCCACATATGGGGGTGTGTGGGGGCTTCACTTGCCCCATCCAGCAAATTGTAGGCGGATAGCTTCAGGAGGTCCCTACCACTTCCCTTCTGATACACATACTGCCTGTGGCGGAGAAAAGTCATGCCCACTTGCAAGCTGGCTTTTCTAGCAGGTTTTTGAATCGCAATAAAGGCAGTGTTCAGTACAGGAGGCGAGGTGAGGACAGAGCGCGTTTACAGCAAATAAAACAAGCCTCATAGAATAGAAACCATGCACCTTACCCTGATGCTTTCCCAAGCAGAGACCTCTGGAACACTTCCGAAGACCCAGTGGCACAAGAGGCCTATTGGAAGATTCAAGAGGAAGGAAACAATAGTTAGACTTTTAGCAAAACATGAAATCTGTTAATACTATCCACCCTGCTTTCAAAATTCATCACCAGAAACATATTACACTTAGCAAAGCACTGATCACGGAGCACCTGAATGTGGTTTCTTTCTTGGATACAGTTGTTTTTCCCCCTTTTTGTTTCTTTTTCTCCCGCTGAGGCTGAACGAGTCCATATGCACTCTCTGTGAATGAATGGCTTCAGAAAGGCACCAATTCGTATATGCATGCTGGGCGCATTTTACCAATTATCTGATTTTCCACTGCTGTGCATACAGAGTTTAATTGGATCACGTGATGGTGGCTGAGGGTCAGAGTGGTAAACAAAGCAAAAAGCAGCAGCCAAAAACTACATTAAAAGGTAGCTTCAGCTGTGTCAGCAACCACATTGGAGGGGTAGACAAAGAGAATGCAAGGTGAGCTGGGACGACAAGGCGATACAAGGCGAAGGGAAGGAGCTTCTGCTAAAATCATTCAACGTCTTGCTCCCTTCGCTCAAGGAGAGAACTCCATTCTGATGAGGAAAACTTTAGACTGAGGAGAGTTTGGCAGAAACTGCAAGTCTTACAGAATGCCAAGAGAGCAAAGAGCCTAAAACAAAGCGGCTTTTCAATTTCTCTACCCAAACTACCTTGCTCGTTCAGACCTGCTCTCAGACCTTCCCTGGGGCTGTGGGGATGACCTGTTCTTGGCAAATTTAATTCAGTATCTCAAACCATTTATTTTCTTTTTAAAAACAAACTGATTAGCATAGAAGCCGTGAACCATACGATTCAAAATAACATGTATTTTCACCAAACTGATGGGGGTCTTTCTGTAAAATGGGGGAGTAAAACAAGACAGTCTCTAAGCTTCCTTCTGACTTTAACATGGAATGATTTCAGAAAAAGTACAACTATTCCCTAAGGAAAAAATTAAAGAAAATATCATTTTCCCACACATTCACGTCTCTATATTTCACTTATACTTGTAAAGATTTTCCTTTGTATTAAACTGACATAGACACGTACCAATGGCTACAATCTTCTCCATTGGCCCTAAATCATGCATTTTTATTTTCAGTAGCTAGGCTATACATAGCACAAGCTCCAATACTTCTCCAACTACTCATGTATTATGGAATATATTGGTTACTTAGGCCTTAGGGTAGCGATGCCTGTTATTGCTAAGTTCCAACAGTTTCCTCTACTAACTTCAGAATTTGATGGCTAAAATGATAGCTTGCCTGCATCGCCCCAATTCTCTCACCACAAAGCTCTAGATGACATTTTAGAGAAAAATCTATGCAAAACATTGCCAAGAATTATATGTTCCATTATTGTAATTCTTTTGAAAAAGTTTTAGTATTGCTAGACTAAATGTGAAAGAATTCTTGAAAAGGAATCAGTGCAGCAAGCAAATGTTACTCAATTCTGCAGGCAGGCTTTCCAGAATAGTGGTGAATGGTTGTGCCCGATTTAAAAGTCCATCCCTAAGTCCCTCCTGCCTCAATAGGAATTTTGCATGAAGATAAGAAGAGGGAAGGATTATGTGGAAGATAAAGAGAGCCCTTGGCCTAGTGCTGTACTTAGAATAAATGGGAAACATTGAGCAAAAAACCTTCTCAAGCAAACATTCAGTTACACTGAACCACCTTAGGGCAGCTTCGCTCTGAGCCTCAATGGTGCTGAAGCTTAGACAACAAACTCAATGGGCTAAAATCTGGAAAGAGGGCTCCGATTTAGAAATGGGAGAGAAAATCTATTAGATATATATTAGTCAGAATAAAAGCTGGTAAAATGTTTTTTAAGATCGACTCAATACAGTGATGAACGTATGAAGCACATCGCTGCATGGGAAGAATTGGAGGAAATCATGCTAAGTGAAGTAAGTCAGGCACAAAAGGACAAGTACAACA
>NW_022103900.1:6895373-6896522 GCF_000313985.2 Echinops telfairi
AAAAAAAAAAAAAAAAAAAAAAGATCGACTCAATAGGTGAGGTTAAAAGATGCTTTTATAGGGACGCTGGGGGGTCAGATGACTGTCCAGCTGATTGGTGGGAGACACATCATGGTACTTTTTGCTTCCTCTAAGACAAAGCCGGGCCCCTGTCGAACCAAATAATACACTTCCTTTGGGGTGCACGTCCATGCTCATTTGTTTGTTTATCAGTAAGAACTTGCTTTATCTCATCTGAAAAAAATCTCTATTAAACGCACTCATAAATGTCCCTACTTCAGGATCCACTTTCTGACTTTTCATCATTCTCCTCAAAATGGGCAGCCACCTGGTAGTCTATTGCTGCCAATCTACAAAGAAAGAGATAACACTGGGGAAAATCATCCCCACTTACAACAGCAGATACTATATTCAGAACTGGGAACAATGCCCAAAATCAGAACGCCTATTTGGCCATCTTTTACTTATCTTACTTAACATTTTAGTTTTTGGTTTCCTTTTACTCTCATCTCTTCTTTCCCCATTACTAATTCCATCTGTGAACCTTGATAGGTGGTGTTGATGGTAAGCATTTAAAGCAATTGCTTTCATCCTCCAGTTCAAAAGAATAAATAAACCACCACCATCAAGGGCAGGTCTGATAAGAATCAAGAGATTTGACTGCTCCCCCAGAGGAGTCTGCAGAGAGCACCCATGTAAATCACACTGCCAGTTACCTGCACCTTAATCACCTGTAAACAGGTGGGGTTCATTTTGATTCTTAAGGCATCTTACACCTACTTATTGCCAGACTAAAGTGAGTCAATATTTTAAGTGCTGGAAACAGCAGTGAGTAAAAAATATATGATGTCCCCGAGGGAAGCAGATAATAGTAACAACAGCAGTGGTGACAAGCAGCTCAATAACCACATATTTAAAATATTAGAAGAAAAATAAATCATCATGAAAACACAGAAGTGATGTTGTCATTTCAGATCAGGCCATCAGGGAGGATTTCCTGAATAGGGTTTTGAGCTGAGACTTGAATGAGGATTCCCAAGCATATGTTTGAGAATTACCAAAAGAAAGGTTACCTTTGTGATGGTTGTATTTACACACTAATCCCAAAGGTAAGGGTGGTGCAATGGTTAAATACATGGCTGACCACGG
>NW_022103900.1:6897748-6911367 GCF_000313985.2 Echinops telfairi
GGGTGGGGAGGGAGATATACATTTGACAGTTCTGAGCTCTTAGTTGGCTTCTAAAGCCATAGGACTAGATAAGATTATTCTGGAGAGAAAGTAGGTAGATAAGAGGTGACCAAGCACTAAGTCTTGAGGCACACCGAAATTTTCATGTCTAACAAGAATGAGCTATTGAAGAAAACCAAGACCAGACCAAACAAGAGGAAAAGAGGCTAATATGTTGTCAGGAAAGGAAAACTACGTAAAAGGTAATATTTAAGAACCAGAAAACGTCTATTGTGCCAAATGCTGCTGTGAAAATGAGTTACAATAATAATAATGCTTATAATGGTTAACATGCATAGTACCCTTGCTTATCTGCCAAACATTATTGTATGGGCTTTACATGAGTTATCTCATCCACTCTTCACAATACTGGTAATATGATAAGTACTGTCATTAACACAGTTTTCAGAGGAGCAAAACCTGGAACAGAATATTAAAATGTCCCTGGTCATGCTGTCAGACTCCTGGATTTTGGAAGATGGATGAAGTCAATGACCTTAAACAGTGCTGTTTGAGTGGAGCAGTGTGGAGCTGGGCTAAGGGGAGTGCTTTAAAGGGAACAGGAGGCGTGAATGGGAAGAGACAGGGAGTACCGACAAGAACAAAGTTACATTAGATAACTCAATAATTGATGCTGTAAAACAGAGTGCTGATAATATTTTCCTGCAACGATTCTTATAAGTAACTGTCTTATCTGCAGAACGTCAAGCCTTTGCAGGTAGACTTCACTTCTTTTACCTGTGTTCGTCTGGGTAAATTAGAGAAACAAATTCACAGACACTCATGTATATAAGAAAGAGATTTATATACAAGAGCAATTGAATATTGAGAAAACGTCCCAGTCCAGTCCAGATCAAGTCCCTAAGTCCAATATTAGCTCATATGTCTGATACCAATCTATGAAGTCCTCTTCAGACTCACGAAACGTATGCGATGACACTGAATGTGGGACGATCAGAGACCAGTGAGTAGAAAGTCTTTGGCTCCAGTGGCATTGTAAACATCTCAGTGCTGGCAGGGATCTCTGAGTGTCTTCTCCAGCACCCAGGGCTGCATCAGGGTAGGTCCATATGGCTTTTCCTCAGGGATGTCTCACAGGAAGTGAGTAGAGAGGGAGTGGCTCCTGCCTCCAAGAAGGAAATACCAGAATTCCCAGAATCCTTAGGGGAAGGCTATGTATGACCCAATTGACAGATAGACTCCACCCCTTTATTCTTAATCCTTTTAAATCCCAAATTGACACTAGATTATGTAACTACCACAGCCTCTGAATTTTAGCCCTTCCCTGATTGTCTCTCCTCTATGAAGTATTGAAATAGTATTGATTATGAAGAGATTAATGGACAACTTTTCTTTTGAGATGACTTTATAGGTGGGTAGGGTTTAAATAGATATAAAGGTCACTTACAACATCCCCAAAGATGCTTGGACCATTGCTGGCATCAATTCAGAACCTGTTTTTGAAATGTCAAATTAACAGTCTGTCCAGAACAGCCCTGCATGTGATAATAGCTCTGTCCGTCCAGATTAGCAGCCCAGAGTCCCCAAGCTTACATGAACTACCATGCCTTGGAAATGAATTAAATGAGCCAGTTGTAAGCTTTGGAGTATGAAGAATGGGATATAGTAAAGAGATATCAGAAACAAAGGATTTTTAGGTGGAATATTCGCATATTTCAAAGTCGATATCCAATTTAATAAAACAATTTTTTCTCCGTGTAAATAGATCATTTATAAATAGACCAGGGCACACTGATTCAAGGAACTCTTGGCCTGCATGAAGACAACCCATCCAACCAGGGCATCAAGTCAGGGGCTTGTCCCACAAGTGACCCCAAGAATACTTTCACATAGTTTGCTAGAGTTATAGGAAGTCAGATAACCGAGGATGTGAAAAAGTAAAACCACAGGAGAATAGCATACATTTAGAGGCATTCACTCTGAGTAGAAAAGCAAAGCGTCGGTAATCTCTCATCATGAGTACTGAAAGTGGATCTGCCTAAAACTCTGTGATCTAAGGAAAACCCAAGTGCATGGTATGACTCTGGGGACCACTGTCTATGACTCCCTTTCTGTTCCTATTCGGAGGTGACAGTTGTGGTGTCAGCCTTGGACAGCAGTCACAGAAATGGGGAACGTGAAGTCAACCTTTTCAGAGAGGGAAAGGTATCATCGTTGTCAGGTAAATATTTTATAACTGCTTGGCATATCTCATAGCATGCCGCCTAGACCAAAAGAATCTAGCTGCAGAGATGGCATTTGGAATACACTAATATATAAAACCATTGTGGAAATGCTTAGAATATTCTAATGCAAACAATATTCTAAACCATGTCTTTATCTTAATTTTTGGTTTGTAGCTCAAATAGAAATGCCCCCTGGGTAACCTCAAAAATCAGCATTCTTTCATCCACTTTCACACATCACACTATGTCTCATGGCGGGGTCTTTGGGGTTTGACATCAAGGGAGTGTGGGAAGGACATGTGTCAACCATACACAAGAGCTGCTTAATTTTTCAATTATTTGGATGTCAACTAAATAATTTTTTGGATGAACCATGGTCGCAGCATGCTTTGCTGTCTGGCTCTGTGAATGATGAATTGTTTGCACACAGATCACAGGAGAAAAAAATGACAGTACAGAAATTGTACCCTCCTGTTGTCGACTCAAAGACAACTCCCAAATGACAGCATTGTTGTATATTTCCATCTATCTAACTCTACACACTAAATAGTCCATGGGTGAAACAGTACATATAAAAATAGATATAAAATTTTAAGTTAATCAGCCATTTACTCAGAGTGAACAATATAAAGTTACCCAAAGGACTAGGGTTTCTTGATATGTTTTGATTTTGAATAACTGGTCTTTATAGGTCTGTTGCTTGAGAAATAAAGTTTCAATGAGTTGCAGAGTGAAAGGATGCAAACTGGTCAGTCTTAAAGCCCAGGTACAGCAAGTATCAGGTACCTAGACCAGTATTGTGGATAGTCAAGTTTTGTAACATGACACTTCTCAGGCCTGATTATTATTACATGCAATGGTAGCTCCATTATGGTTTACAATGTGTAACTTTCTATTTGTATCTTCTCCAGAAATAATATATGTCTTGCCAGAGGAGAAGACTTACAGAGTTCTGATTTGTGCTCTAGTGGGTACTCCTGGGCTCGAATAATTCTTAAGCACATATAATGGCTCATGTTTTACTTAAAAGTTTCAACCTGTGGACAATAATAACTATAGTTCCTTGCTGTTACCCTAATGGAAAGTCTATGGAATTTGAAAAACAAACACAACCTTAACACCTAGAATAGAAATTCTGGGCCAGGAAATCAAGGCCTAGCAAAGTAACATTCCCACATGTGTGCAGCTAACCAATGGCAGAGTGGCAACTAGAATATTAGATTTGTTTTCCTTTAACTCTATAAACTGACTCTCTTAAAATTAGAATCATGATATCCCAGAAAAGACTTGAGAAATAAAAATACATCTGCTATTTAAATTCCATTCTTGTACATTTAGGTACTAGCTCAACTTTTTCTTTAACGAAGGCACAGAAATATACAATTATTAAGCATAATGGGTTCATTATTAATTACAAAACTATAGATCAAAAGTTTAGGATCTTATATCGCTCTCATTTTGGTAGAGGGCTAACTTAGTTTAACTGTATATGAACTCTAACAGCCATATCATGCTTTTAGCTGTTCAGCTATATTCCTGTCTTTTCTTTCCCCTCTTGTTGACTTCCTACACTCCCTGCCATCGAGTTGATTCTGATGCATAGTGACCCTGCAGGACACTGTAGAACTGCACCTGTTAAGTTTCTAAGACTAACTCTTTATGGGATTAGAAAATCTCATCTTTCACCCTAGGAGCTGTTGGTGGTTTTGAACTGATGACCTTTTGCAGCCCAAATGCATAACCACTGAACTACCAGGGCTCTTTGATTCGACTTCTGAAGCTTCAAAAACTTACCTCACTCCCTGGCACACCAAACATGAAATTAGACAGCTTGCTGTCTATGGAAAGCCAACAGTGTGGCAGCTTGCTTTAAATAAGATCATTTGAAAATGAGTTTTTCTGTAAGTTCATAAAATTCCATTTCATTAAACTGTTTCCATTTATGAAATATGACTGCCATGCCAATATTATTTTACTTTAGTAGTGAAAAAGATATAAAGGTTTTATACTACAACAGCACAAAATACGTGATAGTTATATTTTATTGAAATATTTATGATGTTATTGGTTTCCAAGATAAGTTTTGAAATGGATTAAATAAAATCCTGTGCTTCTGGAGTATATATAGATATGCTACTTGCTACTCATATTCTATACTCAAGTAGGTATTATTTAATGCCCTGTGCATGACAAATACATGTCACAGCTTAAAAAAGGAAGCAAATATTCTGATTCTGACTCCGTGCTTGGGCTCCTAATAGGGAGTGAATGGTGTGTTCCGAAAAGCTATGTTGAAGTCCTAATCCATGGTACTTGGCAACGTGACCTTCTTTGGGAATAGGGTCTTTGAAGATTTTATGTGCGAAATTGCCCTGAAGTCATACCAGAGTAGGGTGGCCCTAGTCCAATTTGGGTGCCATCATCTAAAGAGAAGACATTGAGTAACAGGGGAAAGATGACAGACTTATGGGCCAGCTGCAAGCCAAGGCGCGCCTGGGCCAATCCATCAGCAGCTCTGAGCCACAGGAAAGGCACCTCTCTAGCACCTTTAGAGAGCACGGCCTTTCGAACACCCCGGACTCTGGAAATGTACACCCGACACTTCCCCAGGAGTGTGTGACAACACATTTCTGATCCTATAAACTATGCTACCCCCCCCCCCCCAATAATAATAAAATAAACTACCCAATTCATGGTAATTCATTATGGTAACCCGATGAGATGAATACAGTCATTCTTATCATTATTATTTGCCTCATGACTAGGGGCAGCTGTTCCAGAGATGAGAAATGTAGAAGTAGGCCTGCAAAGTGGGAACAAGTCAAAGGGCCTCCAGCTTTCCTGGGCACTAGCACACGGTGGTGGTAAAGGGGGTGGGCAGGTCACAGAGAAGGCGACGAAGACACAGGAATCTCCGCCATGCTTTGGTTTCCTAAAGAGGCGTGATTTCAGGCTTTTCTGCTCCACACCAACTCCATTTTGTTGCTCCATGCCATCGAGTTAATGCTGACTCAATGGTTTATAGGCTGGGGAAGCATCTCCCCATAGGGTTTCCTAGGCTATAAACTTTGAAACTTTGGATTCAAATTGCTGCCCTTCAGTTAGCAGTTGAGTGCTTAGCCATTGTGCCACCAGGGCTCATTTCAGGCCCTGCATAGACCCCGAATGCCTAAGTGGAGGCAGCAGCATTCCCTTTTGACTGAACATGTAAGTGGCTGGCAGGTCATGCTTCCCATATACCGTATATATGTGAGTATAAGACGACCCAAATATCTGCCAAAGCACCTAATTTTACCACAAACACTGCATTTAAAATGTGCTGAAAACCTTGGCTTATACACAAGTATATACGGTAGATTGTTTTCAGACATGAGTGATAATAAAAATATTTAATAAATGGAAAATTCTGGGCACTAATCAAGGAGCCCTGCCCGTGCTGGGGGATAAGTCAGTGTTTGGGTGTTACATGGAAAGTCGATGGTTCAAACCCACCGACAAGCTGTCTGCTCCTGTTCAAATTGACAGCCTTGGAAAGTTATATAGGGCCATTGAGTCAGGACTGACTTGATGGCACTGAGTTCTACCTGTTTGTTGGTTTTGGTTTGTAATTAACGAGAGGATCCCTGAGTGGTATACATGGTTAAGTGCTTGCTGCTAACCAAAATGTTGGTTTGTAATTAACGAGAGGATCCCTGAGTGGTATACATGGTTAAGCGCTTGCTGCTAACCAAAATGTTGGTGATGTGACCCTACCCCGGGGGTCCTTGAAAGAAAGCCTGGAAGTCTACTTTTGGGTAGCCACAGCATGAAAAGTCCAGACCTCCCAGCAGTTCTACTGCACAACTAACGGGGCTGCCAGGGATCGGCAGGTGTTTGACTGTCACTGGACCAGATGTCTACAAAGAGTTCCTGGGTGGTTCAAATGGTTAAGTGCTTGGGGGCTAACCCAAAGGTTGGAGATCTGAATACACCCCCACAGTGCCATGAGAGAAACCCCTGGTGCTAGATGAGGAGATAGTCCTGGTATGAAACATGAGGGCTCTCTATGAGTCAGATACATTTTATGACAACTGGTACAGGTGGCAATATAGAATGGCTAGAAATAGTCATGGGGGCATGTTGCTGACTACCCAGCCTGCCACAGTGAATGTTTTCAACTTGGTGAGGAGATGGGCCTCCCCAGTTTTCAGGAGGGCTGAATGTAGGCTCTTCACTTCACTGCTGTCCGAGGTGCTTTGCTTCTGCACTGCCAGGCTCAGAGCAGGCAGGGGAAGATCCCGTGATGGAAAGCTAATATTGCTCTGAGAGTCTTAATCTCTTCAGCTGCTGACAAAGTTGCTTTTAAGTCTGTCCATTATTTCATAGTTCATTTCAATTTCTTTTTTAATCTCTTCAGAAGAGGAGAGGTAGGTAAGAGGGACAAGGGAAAACCAGACTGAAGGATACTTGTAGCTAGTCATAGTCTAAAAAACTGCTGTTCAATCAGACAGCCAAAAGCTTTATTCCAGGAGGTCTTTTTAAAATTGCATTATAGCAGTGAACATGGCTATGTAAGCAATCTGTATTTTTCCCCCCAAGGAAAGTTGTAGAAACAAAGGAGATAAGACTAATGAAAAAAAAAGAAAAAAGACTAACATATCTGGGTGTTGGGGCCTAAAAATTCATTTCTCCCCTTCTGTTCTGCTAACTGGCACCAGCAGGGTAACCAGCACTCTTTCTGTCATTTGCTCCGTTAATCTTTTTTTTATCTTTTATTTCGGTTAATCTCTCCCGTTGTTCCTACTCCAGTGAATGTTTCCAGCCCGTCCTGTGAAGAAAAGCATTGGATTCCGAAGGTGGTGCCCTGCCACATGCAAGGAAGTATTCTCGTTTGGAGGCACTGACAATTTGTGGAAAGAGCTAATAATAATGAATTTAGACGTGTTGGACACTGACTATATTTTATTGAAACATTAAAATGTTAAATTACAGTAATATGTGAACATGGTAAAAACCTCAAATGATTTTAAATGAAATAAATTAAATGTACACTTTTCCTTCCCTTTAGCCCCAATCCTGGCTCCTCTTCGGAAGGATAAGCTGCGGTCTATGGTTTCTTGCTTATTCTCTAGCATACATATTTGAAATTAAATAGAAAGATGATTCTGTGTAATCCTTAATAATATAGTTTTGAAATAATATCCTTATTATTGTGCTTGTCTCGTTTTTACAAAGTGTTTGTGCTAAGATTTTCACACATATAGAAAAGTATGAAGTTTAATCCAGTGAGCATCCATACAGCCCTCACCTTGATTACAAATTGTCATCATGTTACACTGTTCCTCTAATCTGTCTTTCAATCTTCTGCTGAATCATTCTAAAGCAATCTCAGATATTATACTTCGTTTCTAAAGACTTCAGCACTGATTGTTAAAAACTAAAAGCATTATCCTAAAGAGCCATTGTTGCGCCTAAAAAATAAATAATTCCCCAGTACAGTTCAGTGACCGATTTTCCTCAGTTTTCTCCAAAATACCACTTGGCTGTTTTTGTAGAAATTATATTGAATCAAGGATCATACAATGAATTTAAATGTAATGTTTTTTAAATCTTTGATAATCTAGAACAAGGCACTCCTCCCCACTTAAAAACAATGGCATTGACCTTTTGAAGAATTCAGATCGTTATATTGACTGTTTCTTCACAACATATATTTTAACTTTTTCCCCTGCTACCTCATCTTCTTCAGAACCAACCACTATGCCTACATTTCAGGACTTGTGCTAAGTGTGTATTATTCATTTCACACCACTCAGGTGGCACAATGGCTAAGCGTTCTGTGGCCAATGACATGGTTGGCTGTTAGAATCCACCATGAACGCCACAGGAGAGAGATCTGGCAATCCTCATCGATAAAACTCGAAGTCTTAGAACTGATTCCAAGTCACAGTGACCCTATAAGACAGAGGCAAACTGCCCCTGGAGGGTTTCTGAGACTATAACTTATTTTTAACATTATAATTTCTATATTCTTTTTTAACATTGGTTTTATTGGGATATAATTCACATATCATATAATCTGATCATTCAATTGTACGAGGAAGATTTGTGCAATCATCATAACTGTCAATTTCAGAACATTTTTCTCAGTGTACTCATTATCCTTAGCTGCCCATTTACCCCATTCTCGCTGCCATGCCCATAGGCAATGATCAATCCAATTACTGTCTCTGTAGATGCACCTATCCCGGGCTTCATGTCAAAAAACATTCAAAATACAAGAAGGAAGCAAACACACAAACAAACACATTCAACAACATTGAAGAGAAAAAAAAAACCTTAGAAAAACCTCATTCAAAAAGAAAACATAAAATATTAAAAACTAATGACTACTCTTATCTGGAGTAGAAAGCTGCCTCTTTATCTCTCAGAGCGGCTGGTGGTTTAGAACTGCTGACAGCCCAGTGACTGCTGACACGTGGGCTTGCCACGCGTTGAGATGGACTCAACCCCAACAATCTTCACAAGAGCCCGGTCTGTTAACACCATCACGTCCATTCACTGATCAGAAAATGGACGCGCGAGCAGTTGTCTGTGTTTGCTCTCTTATTCTTTATCGTGTCCCACATATCCTTTTGTCTGGTACTGTAACAGCGAGAGTTGGGAAGACCAGATTTCTCAAATGAAGAAAAGCAGCGCAGAGATACCGTGATCTGTCTAGTCTTGCAATTATTTCATACATGATTTCAAATGGAAAGGATGGTGTCACTGGGGTAGATCAGCTGACTTCTCATATGGTGACATTAAATTTGTACATCTGCCAAGGTACAGAGTGGTGTTTACAAAGTGTGGTATACAGGGAAACAGCACAAACAATTTTCATTTTCACAGTTGCATATTTATCTCAATGCATCTTAGGTAAATACTTTACTGTGTACTGACTTTACTGTCCATGGATCTTTTCTTGTGGCAAAGGCTCAATTAAGTACAAAGGTGAGTTGATTTAAAGTCAATTTAAAGATAAATAATGACACAGATGGTATGCAATTAAGTCAAATGAATTATGAAGATCTAAGAGAATGACCCCAAAGAGGAGCTATGTCTTTGAGAATGAAGTCATATAAATCTAATCAGGGTATCACACCAGAGTATGCATGTACTAATTCATGATAAAAAATAGAAACAGTTCTATGTGTTGGCATTCTTATCAACATGACCAAAAGTTATCTGACTCTAGTTAGACCTTCAAGTTATTAAAAGGGAAGTTGTTCAAATGATTCTAAAATTTAATAACTTCAGGTTACAGATTCTTGACTTGGTTTTCATAGTGAAGTCCCTTGTCCAGCAATTGCTGTCTCCTGGACAACGTGTGCAGGGATATTTACGACATTTGTTTCTTTGAATCTTTATGCATTTTCCAAAATGATCAGTTTTCTTTCTGTTCTGGTTCATCGATAGACTCATTCACAAAGCTAATTGGAAAGTCATGTCTAAGAAAATAGTTTGCCTCTTTAAGCAATCATTTCTCTGCTCGTTCCACTATCCCTCTTACTTACAATAACAGAATTAAAGGGAGCTTACTGTCACTTCCTTTATGTCTAACTCATGGTAGGCGCTGAATACCAAGAAGACGCTAGTAGTGAGCTTGGTATGGATGGATGGATGGCTTTTTGTGTTCTTAGCCTGTGCAGTTTTTCTATGCCATGTTGCACTATCCAAATACCTAACTATTGCAGAACAAATAATTATTTGATACCAAATTTGAGCCCTGATACCAAGGGTTCCAGTAGAAAGAAAATGTTTTGAAAACGATGATGGCAACACATTTAAAAATGTGTTTGATGCAACTGATGTATGCATTATTATAAGAGCTGTAACAGCCCCCATTAAAAACATATTTTAACAAAAGTTCACACATTTTGGGATCTGATGCCTACCAAATTACTTATTATGACAAAGTATGTCATACATTTGAATACTTCTATGTAAAATTTCAGTAAGTACAATGCAGAGCCGCACTATTTCCTATCAAAGTCCTGTCATTTCAGCAATGTAATCCCAGCTGTCCCTCTCTCCTTATATTACACTTATCTTGAGAAAAAAGAGAATGGAGGGAATTCTTATAATTATTTTAACTGATTCAAAGAACCTGAAAATGAGAATTTCTATATCGAGTTATCTTGTCTTTTATTTTGATAATTAATCATAAATCCTCCTGGTGGTTGTGTATCTTGAAGAATGCTGGAGGCCATGCATATCCATTTTGCTTCCTTAAAGTTTGGGCACATGTTCACCTATGTGTAGGGTAAGAGTTAGAGATACCACCTGAGTTTTGATTGAATGAATCTTAGTATAGCAAGTCAAGGAGATTGAAGAAACAATGAAACTGTCACCATGCTGGCCGCCAAAAGTTTACTTTCACCAATATCAAGGCAGTTAAAGTAAAATCAATATGTGCATTGAAAAATGAAGGGCCACCTCCACTCAAAGAGCTTTCGTTTATTACCTCCAATTCACAACAGGGTGTCATGTTAGAAAAATCATCTGGGGTCAAACAAACAGTTAGGAGAATGGGTACAAGACACTGCTAAGCAAATGAAGATAAGGGAAAAAAATACTTGAAAAACACAGGTACAATTGAAGACTACTAGTTAGTGCATGTAAAAGAATTCTCAAATTTCCATAAGAAAACAACTAGTCTCTATATTTTTTTGAAAAATGGGCAAAAGATTTAAAGAGGCACAAATACTCAGAGTATTTCACACAAAATAGAGACGAAGGGCAAATAACCACCTCGGCCGTTCCTCCACTGCGCACGTTATTTTGTTGCTGCTAGTTGCCGGCAGTCCACTGTTGACGCACAGTGACAACAAGGGACAACTGTGGATGGGCCCGCAGGGTCTTCTGGACTGCAATGTTTACAGAGGGAGACCAGCCGCTCTTTGTCCTACTGAGCAACTCGGTGAGTTCAAACCATTGATCTTGCGGTTAGCAGAGGAATGTTTAAACCCCGGGCTCCCCAGTCTCCCCTCAAGTTATCACAGAATGTAAATTCAAATGGCAATGGCATACCAGTTAGTGATAGCTCAGGCAAGAAAAAAAAATCTGACAAAGGAAATGCTGAAAGTAATGCAGAGCAACTAGACTTTCCATGCATGGCTTGTGGGAATAAAAATGGGATTGGAAAATGATTTGGTAATTTACTTAAAACATACTTATTCCAGTCATTTTATGCCTAGTTGTTTATCCAAGAGAAACAAAGACATATGCCCACACAAGAAAATTGAACAGAAATGTGTATAGCAGCTTATTCATAATTGCTAAAAGCTGGAAACACTTCAAAACAAACTGTTGGAAAGATGAAAGAAATGTTGGTACAGTCATACAATGGTAAGCTGCACAGCAATAAAAAGCAACATACAGTATTGTCATGCGGGAGATGCACAATGAACTAAAAGCCCCAAACTCCCTGCCAGTGAGCTTTGGCACTTACAGCGACACTATAGAAAAGGGCAGACCTGCCCCTGTGAGTTTTCGAGATTATAACTCTTCACAGGAGTAGAAAGCCGTGTGTTTCTCCCGCGGAGCCACTGGTGGTTTTGAACTGCCAACCTTGCCACTAGCAGACCGATGCTAACCACTACGCCTTCGGGGCTCTCGGTGGATAAACTCAGTGGTGTAGAAGTTGATGGGTATTGTGAAGATCTGTCATTAAGTCACGGATTCCATGAAGGGACAACTATGTGCCTAGTACTGTGCTGGACACTGGAGATAAAACAAGGATTCGATAAACACAGGCTTGCTCTGAGGGCATTCATGAAATGGAGGAGAGATGTTAACTAAATAACTGTAAACATGTGAAGTCAGACAGTATAATAATTACATTGTGTTTTGGAGGAAAGTGTGTGAATTAAGGGTCCTATGAAGCACGAGCTGATGGAAATGGATTGCCACTCAATGTAAAGAGATCCCAAATCCTCAAAATTGGACCAGTGAACAACGTCATGATAAACAGATAAAGGATTAAAGTTGTGAAATGCTTGAATCTGCAATCAGGGCTCATGAAAGCACCATTAAAATCACATTGGTGTATCATGTTACACCAACAGTAACAGGTTAAAAAACAAAACAACTCAAGTAGAAAGCAAATGTTCTGAGAATGAAGAGGGCAACAAATGTACAAATGTGCTTGACATACAATGGATGTACATACATACGGATTGTGATAAGAGTTGCATGAACCCCCAATAAAATGATTTAATAAGTAAATAAAAATAACATGCTGGGGAGACTTCAGCAAGATTGGGACCTTCATACGCTGCCTGCTGAGGGGGGCACTACAAATAGATACAACCCCTGTGAAAAGCAATATGACGCCAACTCCAACAACTGGAATAGCAATTCCATGTACTCGGCAATCCCGCTCTTGGGTAGGTGACCTAACCCGGCAGAGTCGCAGCACGAATAGGCATCTTGATCACATCACAGTTCACAACGGCTAGAAGATGGAAACAACCGAAATGCCCATCAGTAGACGAATGGATAGAAATTTTAACACAGGGAACACAATGGAATCTAATGAATCACTAAAGCAAGCAAACAAACAAACAAACAACAAAACCCAAACCTGATGAAACCCCAGAGCACCTCGTGGCAAGAATGGACCTGGTTGAGTGAAATTAGCCACCCACAGAAGGACTAATGTGGGATGAGACCACTGTTACACGGGGAATAAACACAAGAACAAGGAAAGGACCTTCACACCGAAGAGAACATCCTCCTGAACTTGGCAGAGGGCAGTGGGGAGGCCAAGAAGGGAAAGGGAAAGCAAGAGCCTAGACTCTAGTTGGGTATTCATTTGAATGAAATGGAGGAGGGTGGTCCACAAGAGGGAGACAGCAAGGAACGCGGAAGGGGTGAGGTTTGCGGAAGGGGTGGGGTTGATTGGTAGTTAAAACGTTTGAATACAAAGTTGATAATCTGAAATGCACACCCCCACCTAGTTAGTAATAATAATAAAAAGAAATCAAGCTTCATTGGGAAAATCTGTTTTAAAAAAAATTCCTCTTTCCAGTGCTCAGGAGCAAAGAGGTCATGCTGAGAACTGCAGCCCAGCTGACTTAAGGCATGGTATTGTCAATCACCTCATCTGCATGCGAAAGCTGGGCGCTGAATAAAGAATACCTGAGAAGAAGAGAGGCCTTTGAATTATGGTGCTGGAGTGGAACTCTGAAAGAACCATGGGCTACAGATCTGTCTCGGAAGAAGTACAGTCAGCATGCTCCTTAGAACTGAAGATGGTAAGCCTTCGGGTCAAGTGGGTTGGGCATGGTATCAGGAGGGTCCAGTCCCTGGAAAAGGCTGTCATGCTTGGTAAAGTGGAAGGTCAGCAAACCAAGAGGAAGATCCTCCATT
>NW_022103900.1:6912430-6967616 GCF_000313985.2 Echinops telfairi
ATACTGTCACTTTGAAACAACAACAAAAAAGATAGAGGAAAATATGGCACTTACTAAAATATTTTTTATTCTGTTCATGACCAACTTAAGTTTCTTTTCAAAACACATTTTCTTTTCTTTTTCTCTACACTCTATTGTTGTAGTTTCAGTTGAGCTGAAAATTGCTCCCTTCAAAGTGAAATGGTTTGGGAGTTTCAGCAACCATTGGCATGACTGAGATTTCAAAATTCCGGAAGGTGGTGGGTGGAAGCATAAAAGACCAAGGCACTGGTTTTTCTGTCATCCAAGGTGGTTTCTAATTTATGGTTCCTGGGTTCAAGCATAAAAAAATACATATACATCGGTTTCCACAGCTTCCCCTTAGTGCGCCACACTAGAGATACTTTTGAAGTCATTGGGCAGTCATTGTAGAAAAGAGGGAAATTAAATGGGGGAAGCCAACAAAACCAAGTTCCAAAGATTAAAAAATGAAAAATAATTACAAGTGAATTAGAGAAACTATAGCTTAAAAGAATTCATGCCAGATGGCTATTATCGCATTAATCTGAAGCTTTCATTGACATGGAAAATAGAGGGACATTAGTGAATTTTCACTTGCAAATGTGAAAATAAAAGTCAGCATGGAGGTTGGTTTGGTTTAGTGTTTAATATCCAGTTTCTTCCACAGATATTTAGCCTTTCTACATTTTTATCTTACTGATCGAATAATCAGACTCTATAAACACAGGCATCGTTTTTGTATTGTTCTATTGAATATGGATTTTTAGCCTTACATATTTTATTCTATCATATTTACAATCACTCGCTATAAAGGAGGAACAGCATTATTACCAAAGAATTGAACCAGTGAAGACCGGAAGGATTATGGCCGGGTTAGCACAGCCTCAAGGGTTTACCAACCACTTTTTATTGCAATGAGATTCTGTTGCCTTTGGAGTTGTAGACTGGTCTGTACTTACAGAAACGGATTAGTTTAAAAAGCATACAACCTGGATTTTAAATTGTTTGAGGTAAAAAAGATAGAAAAGTTTGTATTTTTCTATTTTCCTTGTACTTTGCAGTGGTTCTCAACCTTCCTAATGCCACAACCCTTTAATACAGGTCATGTTGTGGTGACCCCCCAACCGTAAAATTATTTTCATTGCTACTTCATCACTATAATTTTGCTACTGTTATGAATTGGTTGACTCCTGTGAAAGGGTCATTCGACTCCACAAAGGAGTCGCGACCCACAGGTTGAGAACCACTGCTTTAGAGCCTGTACAATTGCAAAATTTCCTGAGGTTCAAGGGACCACCATGACAAGTTATTTGAAGGAAATAAAATAAAATCTATATTCCTCATGATGCATGCCTGAGATTTATTCTCCAATTAGATCTGGTCCTCTGTTCTTTACGGAATTAAGTTTGGCCCAAGAGCACAGTAAATACTTTAAACTGATGGAAAATCACTAGCTGGCTGATCATTTGGGATTGACTAATCTTTAGGCAGCCATTTCATTTTTTTTTTTTTTACAAAATAGGTCATTATAGGTTATTTCCAGTAATAAATACTAGGCGTTTCTGATGAACATTTTTTCATACGGTTTAATGACAGCAGCACACCAAGCAGAGCTTTGAAAGAAGAACGAATAAACCAAAAAATAAAATGGAAAATAAATAAACAGAAAAGAACTTCCAACCACCCCCTTCCACACACTGCAAACCCAAACAGTGCATCTTGCCTATTTAAAGTGACGCAGGAAGAGAGATTGGGTTAGAGAAACCTTGAATCATATTCCAGCACGCATCTATTAGTTGGCTGACCTTGGACAAGGTAAATTCAGTTTTCTCACAAATAAAATGTAAATCATAACAATATGTATGTCATGTTGCTTTTAACATAAAACAATATATAAAATATTAAGTATATATAATTCGTTACATAAGCACATAATAAATATTATATAAGTATATACATATTTATAAGTATACAAAATATAAAGTCAATTAATTATAGAAGTTACTTGTTACAATTTTCCTGTTAATTGCAATTATGATGGATGTCTATTTGCGATTTCCTTTCAAGCTCTGTACTGCCATACATCTTTTGAGAAAGTTGTAAGAAGAACATTAGAGAAAGTTGAAGGTTCAATTTTTGTGTTTTAGGTATTCTGATATAAATGTGAGCAAGAAGGCAGTATTACTAGTGGTCAAAGACTAGAATTTCATTACCGCATTTTTTGGGAAGCTCTAGGGAAAGGAGTTGGGGATGAGCACACACCCATCTTCAGCTTACCTGTCAATCCTACCTGCCGTTAGTAAAATCATGTTCACGTCTTGATTTTAAGCCTCACCAGTAGAAGACGCCCAGGCTTTTCCCGTTTCTCTGCTTTTGGAAGAAGTGCACCCAGCATCCTCCTTTGGGACGAGAGTAGGGAGACTTCTTTGCAGGCACTTTGGACATGTGAGCAGGAGAGACCGGAGTCTGGGAGAGGACATTTTGCGCGATAAAGCAGAAGGCCGTCGAAATCAGAGGAAGACCCTTGAAAGGCGGGGGGATTGATCCTCTGGTTTTCACAATGGACACAAACATGAGGGTTGCCACGATGGACACTGGCCAGGCAGGGCTTGGCTCTGCTGTGCACAGGGTGAGGCGATGCTCTACAATGAGAGGAGTGGACTTGGTGGCCCGTGACCAGAGCATGCTTTTGCTTGTGCAGGCTGCCTTACTTGTGAATGTCCTTCGCCCTCCATCTCCGCCTGTTTAAGTCATCCACATCATTTCGAACTGAGCTCAAGCGGCTTTTCACCTTGCAGATTGCCCCGTACTTCCACATAACAACGGCTTTAGCCCACTGGAGCGCTGGTGGCGGTTTCCATTAGGACTAACATGCTGCTCTGTGCTACAGCTTGTCTTCAAGGCCTGCCTCCTCTAAAACTTCTCTTAGTCCCTCAGTCCTCTCTGCCCAGTGCAAGTGTCTTTCTACACAGTCGATTAACAGTTGGCATTCAATAATTTATTTTCAATTACTCACAAATGAGTCTGTATTCTCAGAGCAAACAGCACTAGCTATAATTTTCTTTCAGCTCAATAAATGCTGCTTAAATATAGAAATATGTTTGAGGAGACTATAAGTATTATAATCTTCAGGGATCCATCTCGAGTCCTTCACAATCCGTCCTCCTCTATCAGAATCTATTTGTAACTAAGAGAAGGGACGCTGGGCTGTGTACGACTGGGAGAGCAGGGCTCAGTGAGCACAGTTGTGTTGGAGTCGGGCTCACAGTGATTGCCACGGGTTCTATTCCTGACGACGACTTGGAATGTCACTGAGCACCTTTGTTAAATGTAGAATTTTGTCACAGCTTGATGTTGGGTAGCAAACCAGGCAAAGTGAAGAGAATGTTCTAGAGTGCCCATTCTTGGGCACTGGAGTGCTAGTCCGAATGTCTATGATCCACACAGTCCAATGCCTAGGCATAGCCAATAAAACACAGGTAAACATCCTTCTGGTGTCTTCCTCTTCCCTCCGAGATTCATAAGCAATGATACTCATTGTTTGGTGTCTTCTCTCTAATCTGGCTTGAATGATTTCTGGCTTTTGGGGGCCCATCTTTTGAATTGTCAGCAGAATTTTACTTGCATGTGATATTAATGACATTGCCCCAAAATCTCTGCATTCACCATTTTTTAGAAAGGGCACAAATATAGATCTCTTCCAAACATTTGGTCAGGTAGCCATCTTCTAAATTTCTTGGCAAGAGTGAACACTTTTCGCATTGCATCCATTTCTTGAAACATGCCAATTAGGATTTCATCAGTTCCTGGAAGTTCGATTTGAGCCAATACCTTCAGTGTTGCTTTGACTTCTTCCTTCACTATCATTAGTTCTTGTTTTAAAGAACTTTTTAAATTGCAATATAGGTAGGGGTTTTAGATTTCCGATCATAAATTTTGTATTCAACAGTTTATACTATTTAGAAAAAAACCCAAGTAGCTTCCCTTGTCTCCCTCCTTTTATTTCTCTTCTCTGTTTTGTGTATTACTAGCTTCCCCTTCACCCAGTTCATACTTGTCACTCCTGTAGCAAGAAGATGGAAACAATCTAAATGCCCATCAGCAGAAGACTAGCTAAAGGGATTTGGGGGCACAGATACCAAGGAGTAGTATGCATTGCTAATGAAGCAACGAGGAAACCACTGAAACCTCGAGGCACTTCGTGGCCTGGAGAACATGACACTACATGAAACAGACGATAGTGGATGCGAGTGCTCGTACAAAGAAGAAGAAAAAATACAAGGTGAACTCTTTCATATCAAAGAGAATAGATTTGGGAATTTACCAAAGGCAGGAAGGCAAGCTGAAACAATATAATTGGCTCTTTATCATCCTTTACCCCCTGAAATGGCTGAAATGGTTGAACGCTGGCCAATCTTTTTGACACGGTGAGGTGACTCTGTATTATATACATATATGGAATAACTATATTTTGTTGCTTCCTGTGTGGTTGAATAAGGAGTCCCGGTGGCTTAGTGGTTTATGAATTAGGGCTGCGAAGCACAAGGTGGGCGGCTGGAAATCAGGAGGTGGTGTTCCACAGGGAAGATGTGGCTTTCTCCTTCCGTGAAGAGTGACAGCCTTGGAAACCCAGAGTCGCTCTGAGTCAGAAATGACTCAAAGGCAATGAGTGTTGTTTGTTGATGTCATTCAATATGTTGTCCATAGAATTATTTAACATTACAACTCAAGGCTTGCATTTTTCTTCGTGTTTTTCGGCTTGAGATATGCCAACTGTGTTCTTATCTTGCACATTTCGTTATCTTCCTTTCCTTTGTATTTTTGAGCCACCCTTTACAGTTTCCATTTGGTTCTTTTGCTTCATAATTTCTTCCATTTGCTTTAGCAAGTCTCAGAGTCTCTTCTGGGGCTTTGGCTCCTTTGCGCCTCTCCTGTCTTCTGATAACATCTAGCTTTCTCCTTGAGGGATGTGCTTGCGGTCATCGCACAGCTTGTCTAATCTTCGGTCCCTAATGTTCAGTGCATGGAACCTATTCTTGAAATGGTCTCTAAATTCAGGTAGGACATTTTCAAGTTTGGCTCTCATGGTCTTGTATTAAGTGTCCATCAGCTTCAGCTTCAAATGTGCATGTGATCAATTATGGTTTGTTCCACAGTGGGCCTCGTGCCTTCTGACTGAGATTCTGTGATTCTTCCTGGTCTCTTTCCACAGATACAGTCAAGGGGATGCTGCCTGAGTATTCTTTCTGTGAAGTCCACCTAGATAGCCACTGGTTATGTTGTTGAAAAGAAAAAAAAAGATCTTCCTATCAGTAGGCCCTTTGTCTTTCAAAATTTTATCAATCATGTAATCTCCAGCATTGTTTTGATCACAAAGGCCATATTTCTCATATAATAATTTTTCTTATTTCCAACAGTTGCATTAAAATCACCAATAATTACCAATGCATCTGAATTGCATGTCTGAGTAATTTCAGACTTCAGAAGTCAGTCAAAATATTCAATTTCTTCATCTGTGTATTAGTTGACATTACAAATTTGAAGAACAGTATCATTAATTGGTCTTCCTGCGGACATCTGGATATTATCCTAAATGTTATATCACTGAGTGCAATACCTTTCCTCTTCCATTTATTGCTGGCTTAGGTAATCATGATTATCTGGTTAGAAATGGCCAACATCATTTAGAGATATTAAAATGTGCACATCTCTCCATCTGCTAATTGATGAGGCAATAAGTAAAACACTCATTAATAATGGTTCATATTAGGAAGAATTTAGCTGCAAGTTCCATCAGACTTAAATAAAAACAGCCCTGCTGTCATTGTTGTGAGCCTTTGAATAGCTCAGCAATAACATCACATAATTAGATTTTAAAGATATTTCCCATTGGATTAGCTTTTGCCTTCAATCTTTTGCTTTGATGTGCCTTTAATTTCAGTTTTGTGTATTCTTCTTTTTGTAATCACTTCAGCATTATTTTGCGCAATTTCCAACTTCCTTTACAATGCAGTCTTTTTTTTCTATGCAGCTGTGAATTCTCTGGAGAACTCAGGTATCTACCTAGAAATGTCTGCTAATGGAATAATGTTTTCAATTGAGCCAGAGAAAAGATGCTTTAATGATAAATTCTCAACAAAAATAGATGTGAAAATGACAATGTTTCAAAGATTAAAAACAGTATATCCTTAAATATAGATTCCTTTTGCACTGTTAGGTGCTTTCTGTATTGAGAGCATGTATCAAAAGTATATTATTTTCATAAGCTCTAGTTTAAAGTTGTTTAAAATTTTAAATTGTCCACTCAGAATGATATTAGTTGTTTCTTTCATTTATACAATATTGGTATAGATTTGTATATAAAATGGATTTTGAGCTCTTGTGTTAGAACACTTAAGGCAACTCATTTAAGAGGAAGAAGCAACACATGCATATAAACTATTCATGCATTTAGTCAGTCTCTCAGGAAACCTGACTGTGCAGTTCTCACACGGAGGCACGCCACTGGAGATGGAATGAGTGAGACAGACCTGATCCCTGTCCTCAAGGAGCTTAGTATTTAGCGGGAGGGTAGAGGCAGTTAATAGACAGAGAAAGGGCCTTCAGAGATGCTCTGCCATTCTCTTGTCTGTGGGTATGCATGAAGTATGAGAGAAAAATGAGGTTTTCTACTCTTATGAGGAGTTAGAGTCTCAGAAGTCCACAGGGGGAGTTCTGTCCTGTCCTGTAGGGTCGCTATGAGTGCAAATCAACTCAGTGGCAGTGAGTTAACTTTTAATTTTTTAATGAACGATAGCTGTCAACACTCAGCACATGTTTTAAAATTGAGGTTTTGATAGAAGGCGCTACCAAGGAATCACATGCTTAGAACTGTAACACAATAGCTTTACCATGCAAGTTTTAAGCACCTTTACAAAGTTGAGAATCCAAAGGCTGGTTCTGAAAAGTATTATTCTAAAATTATTTTCAGTGAGAGGTAGGCTGTATACTCCCCCCTGATACATACATATGTATGTCAACTGTTCATGAAATTTAATTTTATGAACATGTGTACTAAATACCAAGCATACAGATAGGTGCATTTCTATCAGCTTGACATTCAGAGCAGAGCTTGCTGTATTTGGGATCTTTTTTGGATCATTTACCAGAATGCACAGCGTAGAGAAAACCTTTCTATCTTGAAGCACTCCTTTTTTTATTTGTTTTGCTTACTTATACACTGCGTATGAACTCTAAATCAGCACTAGGGACAAATGCAAAGAAAATAGGACAAAGCGTTTTATGCATGCTCCCCATAGACAGACGAAGGCATGGGGAAGAAATGGAGAGTCTCTTCCTGGTTTAATGCTTGGGAGTTAATGAGAAATAATGTTTCTGAAATTACATATAACTGTCTGTTTATCCACCCATCCATCCATCTGCTAGCCCGTGGCTCAGTTTCACTGTGGAATCCCAATTGTCGTATCACAGAAACATTCATAAATTAAATATTTCTATCATTTTTCATGTGAATCTATTCCTTATAACTTTTCCCTCAGTAGTTTAAGCAAGTATGTAATCTTGGACTTTGGTTAAACTACCATCGATATATTGCAATTTAATAGGTATGAGCAGCAATACCCATGTATGAAAACAGGCTGTATGTCCTGGGATAAAATATTTAAGTTCTAGTAATCAGTTAAGGGTCTTGTTTGTGGCACACTGGGCTAAGCATTGAGCTACCAACCAGTAAGTCAGCAGTTTGAATTCACCAGCTGCTCCATCAAAGAAAGATGAGGCCTCATCTATAAGGACTTAGAGCCTCAGAAACTCCGTTCTAGTCTGCCTCATAGGGTCACCACGAGTCACTACCAACTGGATGGTAGTGAGCAGGCATGGTTCCTAATTCCTTTGGAAGAAGAATGTTTGAAAATCGAATGACTTTAGGGCTTGGTTGAGAAAGTACAGGGTAAGCAGACTGAAAGGATAGAAAGTAAGGCTGTGCTCAAAGCACAGCTCAGATAGACCCAACCTGTGCATGCAAAAGCCCAAACCCGGGGTAGTTGAAACAGCAGAATGATGACACTCATGATAATAACAGGTTATAACCATGGAATTATATAAGAATCCATACACGTATCATAAATTTATCTGTGAATATATAAAAAATCAGATAATTTTTCTTACAGTTGAATATCAAATGATAAAGGCAGTAGGATAAATGTACTAGGTATATAAAATCACCATTTGGAGACAAACACGAAAATGATGGTTTCAGGCACAACTAGTTGGTCTGATCGATAAGAACACAAACATTTATAGTCTCAAAACACCTCTCTCTAAGATATTTCCCAATTCCAAAGGAACACGACATAAATTCAGAGTGGAGAAACCTGGCAAGACACCATCTTAATCAACTGATCCAGGTTCAGGCAAAGTAAAGGAAACACTGGCTCCATTTCCTTCCCCATCTGATGCCCTGTTGGTAAAGAACACGGAGGGCACCACGGAAGCCCGAAGAACACGCCAGGCTGTCTTGGAAGAAGCACAGCCAGAGTGCTCTTTAGAAGTGAGGATGAAGGTTGGTCTCCTGATGGTTCAGTCTCTGGAAAAGGATGCCATGCTCGGTCAAGTAGAAGATCAATGACAAAAGAGGCAGACCTTCAGCGGGGCAGATCGACATAGCAGCTGTGACAATGGGCTCCAACATAATAGCAGTTGTGAGGGTGGCACAGATCTGGGCAGTGCTTCCTTCTATTGCCCACAGAGTTGCTTGAAGCTGGCGCTGACTGGATGGCACCGGACGACACCAACACGGTGCACGGAGAGTGATACCACCTCACTTATCTGTCTTTGCTACCCAAACTGTCTAACCTAATTTCGGAGACCTTCCACATAATACATGGCCTGCACTCTTCAGAAAAGACATGAAAGTATGACAAATTGTTCCAGAGAAGAGGAGACCTCAAAGTCATGACAACTTAGCGCAACATGTGCCGGTGGATTGATCTGGAGGGAAAAAAAAAAACACTTTTATTTTGTAATGAGAAGCACTCCTTAGATGATTGGTGAAATTTGAATAAGGTGTGTCTATTAGATAATAGCACTGCACCCATATTAATGTTCTGATTTTGATGTTTGTTTTGTGGTTGTGTAAGGAAATGTCCTTGTTTTAAGAAGTGCCTACGGAAGTCGTTAGGAGTGAAGATATATCATGCTGCAACTTCTTCTCAAAAGGTTCATAAAATCTTATTCGTAACTATGCACATCCATAAAAAGAATGATATATGTAGCAACACTGTGACCAGGAGTGAGTAACTGACTGCTGGGAAAGAGCATCCCCCTTGGTAAAATAGTCAATGACAGAGAGGGAGGCCCTCAAGGAGATGGATCGACACAATGGGTTCCACGAGGTCCCCAACAGACATCAGTGACTGGAAGGATGGAGCATCGCTGGGCTGTTTGGTTCTATAAAATCACTACGACTTGCAACTAACGTGATGGCAACTAACTTAACGACAAAATGGATAAAGGGTATGCATACCTTCTATCCTAGTTTTGCAATATTTCTGTAAGTCTGAAATGAAAAAAAAATTTAATATTCTAAATATGCTTTCGGTAGTTTGGTGTTGGAGGAAATTGTGGAAGTGCTAACTATTAAGAATCTGAAACTAGGAAACCTATCTCAAGCAAGGAGGCCAAAGAGAAACTCAGAGAACAGATTTTCATAGTGAGACAAAGCAACAAGAACAAAAAGGAAGAAGAGCAATGTATATTTCACTTCTGTTTCCATCCGTTTTTTGGTGGTGTTGTAATTATGTTTGCTTGTTTGCTTGCTAAGCCATGATGAAATATGACGTCTTTACTTGGATTTAGACTAAAGCACTAGAAGAACTAAGCTGTCATAGGCGAAGAACAGCCAGAATGCTCCTCAGAAGGGAAGATGTCCAGAACTGGACATATTATCCGACCGTGGAGAACGGCATCATGCTCGGTACAACAGAGGGTCAGCACAAAAGAGGAACCCCTCAATGAGATGGATTGGCAAAGTGGCTGCAAAAAAGTGGGGTGGGGGGGCTCAGAGGCAGCAACCACTGTTAGACTGGTGCAGAACTGGGCAATGTTTTCTTCTGCTACCCTGAGGGTTGTTATGATTTAAAACTGACTCAAGAGCTTCTTACAGCAACAACAACAACACACTAAGTGATAGTCACGAATGGTAACTTCTAAAAATCTGGATTCAACAACAGAAAAACAATAATTGACAAACACAATAAAGTCAAGTCCATTATAACATTGTTCTTAAGTATAAGTTCCCTTCTATTTCTAAATTTTTATGATTCTACATCTTTTAAATTATAAATTATAAACAAGTGTGGTTAACTAAAAATGTGGACTAGCTTATTTTTTGGTGCAATTCTTAAAAAGGATTTTTGTTTTGTTTTCTTGTGCTAGCAAGATGATGTAGCTGTTATGGATGGTAATGTTTGTGGCCTACCTAACTGGCTAAACTCTTTTCCACAGCTAATAGAACCCCAATATTATACAGGTGAGGGCAGGGTAATAGGACTTCTCTTCAGTTCCGTGAGAGTGGATCCACTTTGAGTCTCATCGTAACTCATAATTGTGCTACGACAATTGTAGAAAACTCATGTCTCTGAAATTAGGCCTTAGGATGGGCATGTGAGCTTTGTCAGTGACCAGGAAGAAGTTAGCTGGGAAGGACAAGGGTGGATGCTTATTTGTGGATAAAAAGACAAAGATCCAGAGTGCGGAAACATTTGTCACCCAACCTTTAATGTTTCCTCTCTTGGGTGTGGTTGAATAATGACTATGATTGCAAGGGACAGCTATTTTATGATCACGAGATCCATTTTCTCCAAATGGACCCTGCCTCCTCTTGACACTTTTCTGCCTCATCATTCTGTCCTCATTTTTCCCTGCTCCAGTTCCGGAGGAGTCAAAGGCTGGGCATAGCCTGAGGACTGGCATGACCTGTGGGAGAAGGTGTGGGATCACAGTGGTGGCCTTGGCCTGGATTGCCCGTCCTGGCCAGTCAGAAAAGTCAACATGCTGTGGGTGAGAAATGGAAAAACACAAAAGATATGGGTGTTGAATGAAATTGCTTCGCTACTGGACCAAATCTGAAAGTGCCTATTTCTCAAAGGTAAGTACTATAATTAAATGCCTCTATTTCGTAAGCTGTTATTATTTAGCTATTCTTTCGGTCAAAAGCATCCCTAGCTGATATAGTCCTTTATTGGCTTCAATATTTAATTAATAAATCATCTTTTCAGATGGATCAAAGATGAATTAATTTTTGTAAAGAAAAATGTTTTAAATAATTGTATATTTACTAGATACATAAGAATTAGAAGCTTATTATAAATAAATACCAAAAAGTCTTTATTGATGAGAAAAATTACAAATATTTTGGTAGATATTCTATTTTAATTATACATAATACATAAAAACGATATAAAAGAGGGTGCTTCAAAATATATGTGGAAAAATGAAATGATGAAATTTCCCATGAACTTTTTGATGCTCCCTCATATATTCAAAAAACATGCATATTTTACAATTTTCTGTCAATATAATATGGCCATTTCTCTGTATCAATAAGTACAATTTTAACTCACTTCAATATGCACACACACATAGTGAGTTGTAGACTTTCAAAGGAAGAGGGGAGGCAGGGGTGTGGCGAGACTAAGGAGCATATAAACAGTGACTTGTTTCCTTAGGGCAGTAAATACTGAGTGAAGGTTGTTATTTAAAAAATGTACTATGGTTTGCAAAATTGTCCTCTGGAAATGTTGGACTCAGGTATCAACATAGCACAAGAATCTTTGTTTCCTCACATCCGCTTCCTGAGGGAATGCAGACACGATTTTAGTCATTTTTAAATCCTTGGCATAAGGGCTTTATATGAAGCGGCTTACCCTTCACGGAGCATATGTCCAATGTACCCAAGAAGCTCCATTGAATTTCCGTCTTCCAGGGTGTATTGGTCTTAGCGTGTTATCATGCGAGACTATCTCATGCCACCTGGGGTTCATTCCATGGGTGGTCTCGCCCACCCACCCCCCCACCTCCCCGCCTCCTTTGAAAGTCCACAACTCACTAGGCTTTCCGGAACCAGGACAAATAGCCAAGCTGGTTATTGGACAGACTTTCCATACTTAAAATAGTTATTTATTTTTTCCAACTATAAATTACTTGGGGGGTTACATTTCAGGTAATCAATTTTGCATTCAACATTTTAAAGGACTAGAACAACCCCCCAAAAGTTTACCCTTCACCCATTCCTTGATTTATCTTCTCCCTCTTGTGGATGACTATATTCCCATTCGCTCCAGGTAACACCTGTCAACAGTTTAGCACATAGCCCTAGCTTCCCTTCCTTCCTCTCTCGCCTTTCTCCAACACCAACGTCTATTCCTTTGGTACGAAAGTCTTTAGTTTAGTCCCCGCCCCACTCCCTTGTGACAGTCATCTCATTCAATATTTATCCTTTTGTGTCTGGCTAATTTCACAGAACATATTGTTCTCTAGATCCATCCGTGCCATGAAGTGCTTCCTGGTTGGCCACTGTTTGTAGCTGTGCATAGTTTTCCATTGTGTGCTCGTATCAGAGGTTCTTTATCCACTGTTCTACTAATGGACATTTAGGCTGTTTCCCCCCTCTTGCTATTGTGAACAGTGCTGCACTGAACATGGGTGTGCCCATGTCTCTGTGTTATGACTCTTAACTTCTTTAAGATATATACCCACAAGAGGAATTGCTAGATCCCAGGGACTTTCTGGTCCCAGGTGTCTGAGGTAGCACCACATAGCTTCTGCATAGTGTGGATATACAGTCCCATCAGGAGTGAACAAGGGTTCCAATCTATCATCAGCCTCTCTAGCATTGGCTATTTTCTATTATTTAATTTTAATTGTATTGGGGGCTCTTACAGATATCATAACATTCCACAGTTCAATCACCTCAAGCAGTGTTATACAATTGCTACCACAATCAGTTTCAAAACATTTTCTTTCTTCTTGAACTCCTTGATATTGGCTTGCCTTTGTCCCCTCCCTTTGTATAGATAATCAACCCCCCCAAACAAAAACATACAGATAGTCACACACCCATTAGAGTTCCCGACACAGAGCATATGAATATCTCTTTCTTAAACAGAGAGAAGGGCATGTTATAAACCATCAGTTCAGTCCCCATTTCTTTCAGGGCTCCATATCCCGGGTCCTGCTTACCTAACAACAAATACATGCTTTTAGTCTTCAGCATTCATGTCTGAAAGGTGAGCATCCGAAAGTTCCCATTGCTTTTCTTGCAGTCAGGGAGGGCAGTCTGGTGCCCCGGCCCCTCCCCTGTTCCACCTTTAGACTTTCAGTGTGGCCCCCTTGTGTGTAATCCCCAACCAGTTCAGATGGGGTGCCGAGTGCTGCCCCCAAGTCAGAAGTCTATGATGAGGACTCCTCAGGGACCTTGTGGCTTCACTCCCATGGCCTGCTGCACTCCCCTCCTGATTTGCCCCCATGTGGATGCGTCAGACTGGGTGCGCTCCCTGAGCTGTGTTGTTTATTTATACTCTTAGTTTTCTGTCATGGTCAGTGTAAAGTGATATGTCGTTGTTTGGATTTGCATCTCCCAGATGGCCATGTGGATGTACACTGGAGGACTTGTCTAGTCATGCTTTCTGTTCCCTTTCTGGTTGAGTGATTTATCTCTTTCTTATTGAGATGTTGCAGTTTTCTACCGATTTCAGAGACTCGTGCATTATCTGTGGTGTCATTGTCGAAGTCTTGTTCCCGCTCCATGGGTCCTCTTTCTGTTCTCTTGATGCACAGAAGTGTCTGATTTTTTAATAATCCCAGTCATTTATTCCGTCGTCTACTGTCTGTGCTTCCTTCGTTATATTTGATAGCGTGGCTAGGCCCTGCAGTAGGGTCCTTACATGTGTCCTGAGTTTGTCATCGATGAGCTCCACGGCGCTGGGTTTTACATTTAGGATTTTGGTCCGCCTTGAATTAGTTTTTGTACATGGGTTGACATATCAATCTTGTTTCATTATTCTGCTTATGTAAGTCCAATTTTGCCAGCAAAATTAGTCCAAAAGACTATCTCCTTTCTGTTTAATAGTTTCAGCTCTTTGTTGAAGATCAGTTGTCTATAAGTAGATGCATTTATTTCTGTTTTCTATTTTGTTCCATTGGTCTGTGTATCTATCATTGCACCAGTAGTGATTTATAATGAGAGATGGTGGTGGTCCCTCCCCCATGTTCTTTTGTATTGGATTGTAATGTCATACGCTGTACAGAAAATCCATTGATTTTTTTGCATAATTGAGTACAGCTGATATATGAAACCTTAAAAATAGGAGGCACTTAGTGTGCATAAATAAAATAAAACCTTGTATCCATTTGAAAATCTTGACCTGCTTCTAGAACCCATGTTAAATTTTAAAAGCTGCTTCTAACAGCATTGCCTCTAACCTTTATGCTGCCCTAACCATATTCCCCAGAAAAGATGTTATTTTGCTCTGAGGTCTGGCAAGTGTAGGACATCTCTCCACTATGGAGAATGATGCAAGCTGTGACAGCTTAGACCCAAAGGGCCTTCACACACAACATTATTATCTTTTAACAGGTGTATTGGCATTTCTTCAATATATCAGAAAATTTAGTAGCTCAATCCTATCCAGAAGAGTTGTACAATCATTACCACAATTATTTTTAGGACATTTTCGTCTTCCTTGTACTCATTGTTAATAATTATTATTTTAAATTGTGGCCCAAAATACACAACAAAACTTTCTTCAATTCAGTATCTTCGACATGTGTAATTCAGTGCCACTGATTATACTTTGTGTTGTGCAACTAGTCATGATATCCTTTTCCATATTATCCCAGCACTGTGAGCATAAACTCAATGCCCCTACATGAAACCTCTTCCTCCTTCACTCATGGCAACCAGTGGTCAACTTTGGTTTCCCTTTTTTTGAGTAGTTTAAAAAAATATAAAATGCACGTTATACACTTTTATAGTCAAGTCACTTTTAATAAGATCGTGTATGTACATCATCACAAGCAGTTCTAGTGCTAGCCTCCCCACTCCCACACTCATTGTTTACTCCCCAACTCCCCTCCCCCTCCCCACTCTCGAAGTCGCTGATAAACCATTGCTTCTGTTATTGTCTCTATGCATCTATTCTTTGCTTCTTAAACTCAGAAACCATAAAACTTAAACTAGAAACAATAAAATATAAAAGAAATGCCACAGAAAAATGAAAATAATAGTAATAGATAGGAATAAAGAGTAAGGAATAAAAGATGACTAAAAATATTTTAAAAGCTACGGGAGAAATTTCTGTCATGGAACAAGTGAGAAATATTTAAGCCTAGAGCAAATTCAGTTTGGGTCATGAGGGAGTTCCACTGACCAAGAATCATATTGTCCCATGATCCGATCCACCACAATCAAGTTTACAATAATCTTTGTCTGATAGTAAAGCTGTTGAAATCCCTCAGCTGTGGCTAGAGGGGATCTGCCAAGGGTTTATTTTGAGTAGGTACTCTGAAGATGGGTTTTGAGCCCTTGATATCAGCTCCTCATTTTTTCCACTCCCTCCCCGCACCCCCTTCCCTCACGAAACCTTGATAATTTATAAATTATTATTATTTTGTCATGTCTTACATTGTCCGATGTCTCCCTTCAACCACTCATCTGTTGTCTGTCCCCCAGGGAGGGGGTTATACGTAGATCCTGTGATCAGTTGCCCCTTTCTCTCCCACCGTCCCCTTCCCCTCTGGTATTGCAACTCTCATTATTGGCCCTGAGGGGATCATCTGCCCTGGATTCCCTGTGCTTCCAGTTCTTATCTGTACCAGTGTACATCCTCTGGTCTAGCCAGATTTGTAAGGTAGAATTGGGATCATGATAGTGGGGGGGGGAGGAAACATTAAAGAACCAGAGGAAAGTTGTATGTTTCATTGTTGCTATACTGAACTCTGACTGGCTCATCTCCTCCCCATGACCCTTTCATAAAGGGATGTCCAGTTGCCTACAGATGGGCTTTGGCTCTCCACTCTGCACTCCCCCTCATTCACAATGATATGAGTTTTTTGGTCTTTGATGCCTGATACCTGATCCCTTCAACACCTCGTGACCACACAGGCTGGTGTGCTTCTTCCATGTGGGCTTTGTTGCTTCTGAGCTTTGTTGCTTCAAGCCTTTAAGACCCCAGACACTATATCTTTTGATAGCCGGGCACCATCAGCTTCCTTCACTACATTTGCTTATGCACTCCTTTGTCTTCAGCAATCGTGTCAGGAAGATGATCATCATGGAATGTCATAAACTGTTTTCTTTTAAGCAACTGAAAAAGATACTGGTGTTTTGAACATAAGACTTTAAGACACGATCCTATCCAAATCATTCCAGCAGCGAATGCGGTAGATTAGAGTTTTTAGTAGAATGATAACATATGGTATCCAAGGCATGGTGAATTACATCATGGTATCCTGTGCTGATTCATCTGGCAAATGCCCAGTGATAAAGGTGTACTAGGAAGAGCCCATCACCACCTGAACAACAAACAAGCAAACAAAACCCAGCAGTTGTCTGGGAAAATCATTTGACTCCGGTTTTTAGTTAAAATATTTTAAAAGTTAATACAAGTCGTATCTCGTTTACTGCAAATGTATCATCATTTGAAGGATAATATTGAGTTTTTTAGATCCACTATCCATCAATTAACCATTTAGTGATAAAAGTTACAAACCAAAACGTTCAACGAAATCAGCAATTTTCCTAACTGGCTTTTAACAATGAAAGATGAATCCACAAACTTATTTAGAAGGAAGTGAGTTAATTCTCCATAGGCTCCAAGTGATTTTTCCATAGGCTATCAACAAATCACAAAAACAAGCTCACCGTTCACAAGCCAATTCCAACTTCCAGTGACCATAAGAACCCGAGTAGGACTAACAGTTTCTAAGTCTGTAAATCTTTATGGAAGCAGACAGCCTTAACTTTCTCCCACAGAGCAGCTGGTGGGTTTTAACCTCCAACTTTGCAGTCCGCAGCCTGACACTTAATTCATTATGCCTGAGGTATCGTTTGTTCCTAAACAAACAACTCCTCAGCCCCAATGTTAATGATTATATATTATGACATTTTTATTAGCTGTATCCCAGTAATGTTAGAAACTAAAGCAATTCATCAACAAACCTCGTTTGTTTTTCCAAATTAAACAATGTGTTAGATATCCTTTTCCAACAAAGAAGAAACAGAAAACATTCATAAGTCAAAGTCATCCTTAAAGGTTAAAGTAGATGTACTATCAGAAATAACAGCAGCAATGGATGGAAGAAAACGGACAGGTGCTTGCTAGATGCTTTCATTAGACGTTATGGGGTACAAACATTTAAAAAAAAAAGGCTTTACTAGTCAAATAACATTGCCTGATGGTGAACTGCAGGTCTATGATACTGTCTTTATTTTGATTCCTCAAAGCTTCAGCTTGTTTGGCTGAGACGGAGCCGTGTCCCCAGGATATTCCTACATCTCAGCATTTGCTCGGTGCACTAAAATATTCACAGGCATCTTTGTTTTACTGAGCACTGCAGGGCACACCATTTCTTAGCTGCAACTCCCTGCCAATGGCTATTTATACCATAAATAATCTATATATTATATAAAGAAACCAGCTTGCCAGGGTCTTAATGCAAAATGACTTCATGTGATGTTTTAACACTTTCCTAAGGGAAGCTCCAACACGACACTGGGACCTGGATGAGTTTTGAGAAAATGAAGAAAAAGGATGAGGAAAAAAAATACCGGAAAAGGGCAGCTAGCTATACTTTCTCAGGTATAAAATGTAATATTATAGAAGGCCCAGGAACGTAAAACTAAATATATTCAGAGAAGTTATACATATGTCTAGGATTATTCTACAGATGATTCACAAAGCAGTTACTCAGCAAACTTCATCAACATTCAAATCAATCAGATAATCGGGGACTCAATAATAAACTTTTTTTTCCAGGCAAATAATTCCTTAAACAAACCACTCCTTCCCTAAGGTTCATTCTTTCATCTTTGGCATCTGAGTTTGCTCAATTTATGTCCCCAATTTTGTTTCCAAGATTCGTAAACACAAATGGACTTATATTTGAGCAGGTTGGATCCTGGCTCAAAGACACTGGTTTGCAACATAGAGATCTGGCCCTTGCTCTCATTTTGAAATCTGGGATTGTTCAAGGATCAAATTTCTTAGAGAGACAGTATTTCCATTACCACTACCAGACATTGTTTCAATTTACAGCTTTGAGTGCTGCATCACTTGCTGTCTTGTTATCTGACATTTTGCATTTAAAACAATCATTTAAAAAATGATTTGCTTTAAAGACATATATGTGGAAGTAGCAGACACTAAGATGTTGGCTGAGACTAAAGAGAGCTGTGATAAAATCATGTGTCAATTTGGCTGGGTCAGTTTTCTCAGGGGTTTGGCATTACACAATCTGGCAGTTGTGTAATGAGATTATCACCTTCTATTATGTGATTTGATGTGCGCATTTTTATATCAGGCCAATTTCACATAGGCCTTTGGAACCTACCCATGCTGAAAAGTGAGAATGAGTATCTTAGAGTAATCCTATGGTTATTGATAGTAGCTCTCGTGGCATAATGTGTTGGGTTGCTAACTGTGAGGTCAGCAGTTCGAATCTACCAGGTAATCCATGGGAAAGACAGATGAGGCATTCTGCTCCCCTAAAACATTACAGGCTCAGAAATCCAAAGGGAAGTTCTATCCTGCCCTACCAGGTTGCTATGACTAGTAATCAACTCAGCAGCCATGGATTGTTGTGTTGTTAGGTTTTAAAATGGTAATTGGTATATAACTATCCCCTGAATTAGTGACAATTTTCTTTTGAGTAATGTTGGAGCTGGTAAGCACCCCAAATTTTGATTATGGAATGAAAAACCTAACCCTAGAATAAAAACCAGGAAGAGACACAGAGAAATATTTTCTACAAGGAATAAGCATTCTCTCTTTTGCAATTGAAAATCAAGTTTATTGTAGCCCATACAAAACCAGGCTCATTGATTAAGTACAGTTGAGGCTCTCATTCTCTGGATTCTGTCTACTTGTAATACCATCCAATATGTCAACACTTAAGTGGTTAAATCTCTCTATCCAAACAAAACACACCATACAAATGGGGAAAATACAAAAGCTTTTCACATCTAATCTTTATCTCAAATCAAATCAAGTGACAATCCTATAAATCTTCTCTGTTTTCTCTTAGTCTCTTTAAGTATCTCATCTTCATATCTCAGAAACATAAAATCCCCCATTCACAAACACAAAGAATTTTTCAAATTTTAACATTTTACCCTTTTTTTCAGATGAAATAGTTCTTACACTTTACCCTTTTTTCAGATGAAATAGTTTTTAAAAGAATTATTATTCTTAAAAAAAAAAGAATTATTATTCTTTTAACTTGAATGTTTTGCTTGGCGTATGGTGTTATCTATTTTTCTCTAACAACAGGATAGCCCCAAATTGGTCCACAATGCCTTCCTTTAAACTCACTCCTCTATTCTCTGCTCAGTTTCCTTGCATTCAACCCATTGAAAATAACCTTATGATTGGTAACCCAACAACTATTCCATTCCTTTGGAAGCAGAAGTGCACTTAAAGTTAATAAGTATAATTGAAAGTATACATACTACAGTAAACAGTATAATTGCAATGGGCCTTTGGGCATTTCATTCACTTTACAATTTCAATAAGAGTATGTGACAAAATTATAGCTAATAGCAGCATATAAGCAGAGAATTTCTGGTGAGCTCTGAGAAAGTTTTCATTGATTCTTACAAGAGAACAGTTGAGGAAAACCTGTCTAGCTCAATCTTTTCTTGAACAAGGGGCTATGTAGCACCTGCTAAAAGCCCCCTAAGTCAAAGGGAAGCTGGCCTCAGCAAGAAGACGCACTAAGGCTGGCAGCAGAGAGAGAGGACTGAAGCACTCTGATGACAGTCTGAGCCAGTGGACTCACCCTAGCTTATGATCAGCTTCCTTTTTGTTTGAGGCAGCTTGAGTTGGAGGTAGTATTACCTTAAACAAAAGGACTCAAATGGACACAAGTACCCCCTCCCCCACAAAGAAAGGGGCTTGAATGAGTTCATAGTTCCATTATATCTTAATTCCATTTTAAATGAACTTTTTGAAGTCTTGCATGATGAGTTGGAATGATCTAAAATCTTTAGAGGATCATGACCATCGGTGTGTCCATGGATAATTAACAGAAATGAACTAGACAGAAGTTAATCCTGAGGCAATGAAGAACAGTGAGTCAGGGATTTTATTACCAAGAAACAACCCTTAAGATGGATAGGCAATAGAGGTATGCATCGCTTAACACCTACAATGTGGTCTCTGAAATAGGAAGTTACGTGATTTGGACACTGTGTGAACACCATACTGCATAGAAGATATAGACATTCATTTATATTTGATACACATATATTATAGTAATCTTTTCACAAGATGTTGTGGTTCTTCATTAGAGCCCAGGGCCTAGATATTTGCTAATTCGCACAAGCAACTGGCTGCCTCGAGGAGATTGATACTCTTTCAGCAGCTCCTGGGGATCCTTGTCAAAGACCTCTACAGGACAGCACGGAGCAGCCGTGGACTCTCCATGCAGGCACTGATCTAACGGGTAGCCACAAATGGCTTGTACTATTTGCAGTCTTGGTAGCTGTGGCTTGGTCTGCTTCCTGACTCACATGCTGCAAAATAAGCCGGAGTTTGAAGACTGCTGCGCCGCTGCGTCTGTAGCTCCGGAAGTCCCACACACTTAGACAGAGCCACAAGTTCAATGCCATCCAGGCACTCTGCCAAGCAAGAGCCTCCCTCCCCAACCCACGGACACAAGTGGTTGCACATAGCTCAGACAGATGCTATGCGATACCTGCATGTACCCAGTAATTCAAATACCTATTCACATAGTGATCACATAGTTAGGAGACATTAAATGAGGAGGACACCTAGCATTACTCCGATTGATCAATACAGATGCTGAGCAGTAAATTCAGGACTCCAGACGAAACGAAGAAGAACACGGCATCAGGATTAGCGAAAGGCGTACTCACAATCGGCATTCGCAGCTCACCCCACCTTCTTGCTGAACGCTAAGAAGACTTAAGGAAAATCAGAGGTAGCCTTCAGTATGGATTGAAGCTCATTGTAAAAAAACAATCATCACAACTGTACCAATAGATAATACTAAATGGTCAGGATTTAGCTTTCCTTTTATCCATGAGCAATCGTCGTGAAAGCAGCAGCAGTCGAGAACCCAAAGGCATGTTACATTAATCAAATCCGCTGCAAAAGCTCTTTAGCGTGTTGAAGGCATCGCTGTGGCGGAGGGTGCCTATGGCCACAGCTGTGGCATTTCCCGTTGCCGCATACCCACGGAAGTGGAACAGCCAAGGGCAGAGCTCCCCTGTCTGACTCAGAATCAACTCCATGGCCATGCGTCCTTTTTTTTTCCCTTCTCATCTCCCCAAAGGTATGGTGTATTTTTGGCAAGGCTAACCATTTTTCTTGAAAACTTTATTTTTTGGTATTTCATACCAAAAGCAACTGTGAAGTTCATCGATGTAAATTAAGAAAACAAACAAATCATTATTCCAATTATTTGGGATTAAATGTAGCTCTCAGAATGTATGGTTTGATAATTTTTTTCCTGTTATATTGGAATATTTCACAATCATATCAACTGTAAAAATCAGAAATAAAAGCGTTTCTTAATAAATATTTGATCAGTACCATTTATGTATTCCTCTTTTTTAACTTGATGCAATTAGCAAAATTTCTGGTAAATTTCAAATCAGTGTTAGATATACCTACACTTTCGAAGGGAATCTATTATTGTTGGAAGGTTTATCTCTCACACATGTACACATCTATCTATCTATAGAAATATAAAGACACGAAACAACTTAATTTAAAAGATCAAGAATTCAGTCTCAGATACAAGTTTCAATTCTCTAAAGTAATTAATGCATCTTGCAACTGTCATATAAAATAAATTGAAGTATCAGCAAATATTGTGTTACTTTATTGTTCAAATATGCAAGATGAATTTACATTATGAAAAAAGGCTTTACATGGCTTTGTTAAAAAAGAAAAAACTTTCCTAGTCAGTATGTATCCTACAACTTCCTCTCCCATTAGTTATCCATTTACATTTGTTTAATTTTGTAATGGATTAAAAGCTAGTGTTGTTAATTTATCTTTCTTTGTCTCAGGTAACAGGTAATCATAACATTAACAATTTATATATTTTGCTACACCTTATTTAATTTCCATGGGCTGTTAGATACATCAGCATGTTGAAATGCCTTCTTTTCATGATTTTGTCTGTGAGAACACTAATGCATAAATCGCCTGCACTAGAGGTAGCCATGGGTGAAATGGCCTTTCTTATTAAATGTCACAAGATTTAATGTCACAGCATAATTGGGACGGAAGGATAATTGCAGTAAGCTCAACATGTCTTTTTCTGCTAACACATGATTAATCCACAGGAGTGTTAAAATATGTTTAATAAAGGCCCCATTCACATGGAAATTGTTGGCACTTGCTAAAAACTATACTATTTCATTGCTCAGCCCTAAGAATTTTAACAGGAACACACAGCATCTTTGATTATCTTTAAATTATAAAGAGTCCACACTAAGGAGTTCGACATTTATTTTTCAACACATTTTAAAAGGAATTAAACATGGTCTTAAGCTTGAGACATGAATATTTGTACATTGTAGTGTTATACTAGTATTGCCATACTTTATTTTTAATCAATACTTTTAAAAAAGAGTCCTTTGGTGGTACAATTGGATAACATGTTTGCATGCTAACAAAAGATGGGTAGTTGATGTGCACCAAGCGGCAAGGAAAAAAGACTGGTCATTCCTTGCTGAGAAATCAACCACTCCAGAGTCTAAGAAGCACCTTTCTACTCTGACGCACATGGAGATACATTAAATTGGAGCCAACCCAACCGCAAGTACTTGGCTAAGTACTTGCGAGAAAGTATCTCTTCTTTCTTTCTCAGTGTGAGGACTCACCCCACTGGCACAGACATGCTTGTGCACAGGTACATATACACCAACATACGGAGACTTTTGTACGCATGGTTATATGACCTTTGCTAGCATCCTTTGCAGTGCCGCAGGATCATCTGACTGAGCTCTGCCCAGCAGAAGTGGGCAGAAGAGTCCTGCACAGACTCTTCTATTCTCTCTTCGTGAAAAGGAAGACTCAAAGCAAGACCCCAAAGTCCAATAATTCTTGACGATTATCAACAGTGAACTCAGTAGGTTTAAACTGAGAGTGGAGAAGTAATTACAATGTGATGGGATCATCCTGACTTTCTTTTCTTTCTCCCTTTCAGTTTTCCCCTCTTCCTTTCCTTCTATTTCCCCCTTTTCTTTTCCTAGCAAGAGCGTGCTCATTGGATGATTTCAGGTCAACTTGACTTTGCATGAAAGTGTGGGAGTGGAGTGCAAATTGTAAATCAGGTCACAGCCTGATAATGCTTCTTGGTGTGTGAGGCATTACTATGAACAAGAAACTATGACCCCCTCCTCTCCCTTTCTCTGTCTCTCCCCCTTCCCCCTTCCTGTGTCTGCCTCCTGGCGTGGCTCTATGTGGGCCACCAGACCCCTAGAGCTGCTGGAGCCCTGCCATGCTTCCCCAGACCTCTCATTCCTGCTACTCAGCACCTACTGGCCTGTGACCTCCTTGCTTCCCACTCCATCAGTCTGTGTCATCAACCTGCAGCTGCATGCGTCTTGAAAGGGCCCTATGGACTGACAGCAGACTCAGGGGCCTGATTTGGACTGGGGTGGGATGCCTTCTTGACATGGAATTACTTCTTGATATAAAACTCTTTCAGGTACATAGATGAGTGTCACTGGATTTGTTTCTCTAGACAGCCTGGCCTAACACAAAGAAAAGAAAGGAAATTGAAAAAAAATTCTAATATGTATGTATTTTTACCTTGGATTGAGTCGATGTATTTGCTGAAGTTATTTAATTTGGATTGATTTCAGAATATCAATCATGAACCTGAGGAGGCTGAGCTGTAGTGCAGTAAATGAATGCATACAGCACTTCTAGCTCTAGTGTTTGTCAATCCTATCAAATACTTGTTGGTGTCAGGTGCCTGCAAGTCATAGTGACCCCATGCACAACCGAACGAAAGATTGCTCAGTACTGGGCTGTCCAGACAGCTGTCCCTGTGCTTGAGTCTCCTGTAGCCAAGGTGCCAATCCATCTCCTTGAGGAACTTCCTTATTTTTGTTGCTCCTCTCCTTTCCCAAGCAGGATGTCCTTTTCCAGCGACTGGTCTCTCCTGACAGCATGTTCAAAGTATGTGAACTGAAGTCTCACCATCCATGCCTCTAAGGAGCACTATGGTTGTATTCCTTCCAAGAGATAGTAGTTTGTCCTTTCTGCAGTCCATGGTTGTGTTAGACAGGGTTGACTAGAGACACAAATCTAGATATTCATATATGTGTATGAGAGAGCTTTATATCACAGTAATTGTATATCAAGAAAACATCCCAGCCCAGGCCAGATCCAGTCCATAAGTCTGCTATTAGCCTGTAAGTCCAATATTAGTTCGAAAATCACTCTTCAGACAAATGCAGCCAAATGCAATGATGCAGGATGCAGGATGAATACAGGTTTTGTGGATCCAATGGTGGTGGAAGCATCTCAGCGCTGGTGTGGGTCTCCGCACACTCCTCCAACTCTCTGAGTCTGCCTCCCAACGTGGCTTGTCAATAGGAGGGTGAAAGCCAAGAGAGAGGGGGGCTGGTCGCCAGAGAGCCATTTCTCTTGGGCAGCTGCCAATCAATCTTCAAACTGGTTGATAGGCTAAACTCCACCCCATTCACTCTTAATATCTTCAAGTTGACATGAGATTATGTAACTACCACAATGGTTCTTTCAATGTTCTTTTCCATCACGGCAATTCAAATGCATTTATTCTTCTTCGATCTTCCTTATTCGATATCCAATTTTTCACATGCCTATGAGGCATTCTGGCTTGGGTCAGGTGCACCTTAGTCTTCGATGTAACTTCCTTGCTCTAAGGACAACTTGTGTAACAGATTTACCTAATGCAACTTGTATTCTGGTCTCTTGATTGTTTCTTCCTTTGCGAGGACTGATTGTGAATCCAAGCAAGACAACATCCTTGACAACCTCAGTCTTTTCTCCTTTTATTGTGATGTCACTGATGGGCCCACTTGTGAGGATTTTTATCTCTCCTACATTGAATGGTAATCCATTCATTGAAGAAGAAATAGGCTGCTCCTATCACAGGAAGTAGCCCCTGAAAAGACAAAGTGATTGGGTAGGACTATGCAAATGTGAGGTATCTGTGGGCCAATAAAGAGATTGGACAGCTTGCTAATAACGCTAATAAGGAATGTGGCATCTGTGTGGACTGGAACCATGCAAATGGGTTCTGTGGAATGAAGAGATTGGTTAGTTTTGCCATCTCACTAGGTTTTAGATGAGCCATCTCAAAAGGAGACTAGGGATGAGTCAGAAAAGGAGTCTGTCTTTTGGTCTCTGAGATCCCTGCATGCTGAACCTCCTCCAGGCAGGAGACAGAGGGCTGCCACAGAGAGTGGCACTAGCACTGAAAACAGAGACAGAGCAGCAGGTTCCTGGCCTGTGGAATAAGAACTGAGTGCCTTCCATGAGGAAGCTTGCTGCTAGAGAAGAGTGTCTCATAGGTATTTGTGTGGGCAGCTAGGTTTGCCAACCCAGGCAGCTGCATCCGAGCACCTTCAGTAAGGTGCTATTGGCTGATCAGAGTGCTTTTTTGGGCATTTAGTGGCAGCACTAAAAGACCTGTGTTGTACTGCCCAAATAGGGCAGAGGCTAAGGCATAGGCAGGGCTAAGGTCGAAGACCAGAGAAAGGCATGCCTTTGGTTATGAAACCATATAGGTAATGGATTTCAGGCCCTGGACTGTAACCTGCTAACTTCCCTAATAAGAAACCGAATCATGCGTAGTGTCTGTGAGTTTTGTTTGGCCGCTGCACAAGACATTAGATCTAACAGGAAGTCGAGAGTGTCTTGGGAGGTACGGTTGGTAAAGATGGTTGAAGGGCTTTCGTACCATAGGAATCAGCCCTGGCTGAGGTGTTGAGTTTGTCTCTCCTTTCCCCTTGTGAAGTCAAAGGAGGTCAGATGCCACCCCACCTCACTTTTACAACATCCAAGATTTAGAAAATCAGACTCCATAGGCTTATTTTGTATGCAAACGCCTCCATGCCTTCTGGTTGAACCTACCTTCGATGAGCTGCACATTATATAAAGAATCTTCGTTATTTTTAAAGGCGTTTGGAGAAAAGCGTAAGCATTTTCCATCGTTATTCATGAGTCCAATGCAGTACCCCCAGTCCTGCCTGTGGTGACATTTACCTGTAAAGAAATCTAACCACGTGGCACTGTTCTTTTCACATTTTCTTATAGTTCTTACTAGATGGGAGGAGTATTTTAAGCTTTCCCCAAGTTCATTTCCATGTAAGCTGACCTAAATCACACCAGCCTCTTAAATATTCCTTTACAAACACGTTTCAAAACTTGAAACAACTCCTACTTCTTTTATAAACCACAGTCACCTAATTTGGGTAGAAAATAAACTGAAGCGGAAAAGAAATCCATATAGACAAATGGATTATATAGACAAATGTTCTATTGATTTAGTGTTCCGTATCCCCCCAAAGTTCTTATAGCTCCAGAGAACAGGATCTAGAATGGTCAGAATATGCTAGGAAAATTATAATACATGAGTTTAAGGGAATACTTTTTCATGACATAAGTGTTAGCTGTCTATGCATATTTTCTGGACAATTCATTTGAATTTAATTCAATTGGAATAATAGTTACTTTCAATTCAGCCAGGCACATTCCCCATAGGTTTCTTTCAATTATGTATATTTGATCAGGCCAGAGCCAGACAGGATTGAAAAATTTAGAGTAATATGATTAGTCTTAATCTCTTTTCGTAATGTTATGAGCAGCAAGAACTCAACACATCCATTTGTCAGAAGAACCAACAGGAGCAAAGGGAGCTTATAAAGAGGTCAGTGTCGCTGAGAATTTTACATCCACCACTGGTCGGTCACTTGGTTGGACTGTGGTGGCGTCCATGCTGCTGGGGTGCTATCAGGTATCTGCATAGTCATTTCAGTTACCAGCAGGGTCACGCCGAGTGGACAGGTTTGAGCAGAGCTGTCACCTAAGGTGCTTAGTAAGGAGGGCTTTAAAATCTACTTCCGAAAAAAACCGAAGAGCGAAAACGTAGTAAGAGGAGCAGAAGAGTGTCTCTTACAGTGCCAGAAGGTGGGGCTTCTCAGGGGGGAGGGAGCCCAAAATGTCACGGGAAGAGTGCTGTCTCCAAAAGCCAAGCGAACCTTGGTGACGTGGATGGAGGGAAGCTTTCAGAGCCTTCAAGCCTTGCTGGGACAAGAACCCAACACGAGAAGCAATAGCTGTAAAGAATGGATCGATAATCAGAACATGGAGTTTGAGAAGTAAACCTACAGAAACATTGGAAACCATCAAAGAGAAAATGGACTGCATAAAAAATCCATTTCATAGGCATGTGTGCACTGAAATGGACTGATACTGGCCATTTTGATTCAGACAGGCATGGTCTACTCTGCTGAGAATGCAAAATTAAAGAGGAATTTGTCAAAATGAATTTGAATCTATCCTAAAATAAACACTGGGAGTGATAGGCCAGCAGTCGTATAACTACAAAGAAGATCAGATTATATGACTATTATTAGTATGTACAAACCAATGAAGCATGCCAAGATGAAGACATTGAAGATTTTGTAAACATCTGTAGTCTGACATTGGTAAAAATACAATCTAGATACCTGGATCATTACTGATGATTGAAATGTGAGGTTCGATAAAAAGAATAAGCATCCGTATCTGGGAATACTGATAGCATTTGTGAAAGAAATGATGTCACAGATTGCATAATACAATTTTTCCAGACCAGTTAATTCTTCATTGCACGGGTGGTGGTGGTGTCTCATGGGTGTAATACTTCAAGAATCAAAAAGAGTAACTATGGACAGCAATGATAAAGAAGATGAATATCATCAGTCAGAAAAAGGTGAGGGGCCAACTGGGGAACAGACCTCAGTTGCTCATATTCAAGTTGAAGCTGAAGAAAATCAAAACAATTCCATGAAAGCCAAAACAGGACTTTGAAAATACCCTGGCTGAATATAAAACTACCTAAATAATATATGTGATGCATGGAGCATCAGTGACCTAAAACGAGAAAAGATATGAGAAGTCATTAAGAACATCATACACAAGAAGAGCAAAAGGTCATAAAAAGACTTATACTTAAATTCCTAAAATAATTTATGAACAATATTCCAAATGAAATCCATCTTGGGAAATTAGAAAAAGGGTAAGCTTCTGATACTTGCTTTTGCACAAATAAATAAAACGGCGTGGTCAAAGGACTGGAAAAGATCCATTTCAATACTTATTCCCCAAAGAAAGGCATCCAGCGAATGCATCCATTATCAAATACTGTCATTAATATCATGTGCAGATGACCAGACCTTCCCTCCTGGCAATGAAGAGATCCCGCACTTACTGATAAAGATCAAAGACTGTAGTCTTCAGTACAGCTTCTACCTCACTTACATAAAACAAAAACCGGCACAACTGGACCAACAAGCCACATGGTAATCAGAGAAAATGTTAAGGTTGTCAAGGATTTCCTTGTACGTAAATTAACAATTAGGCCTCCGGAAGCCACTGTCAGAAAACTCAAAGGATACATTACATTGGATGATTTTGCTGCAAAAGACCTGTTTGAAGTGTTAAAAAGTATGAAGTCACTTTAGAGACCGAGGGGTGCCGACCCAAACCATGGCACTTTCAACCAAGTCCTGTGCATGAGAAAGCGGAGAAAGGATGTAGAAGACCAAAGAATGAGTATTTCATCTGAATTGTTGTGTTGGTGGAAAACATTGGAAGGGTCCTGGACTGTCAGAAGAATGAACAAACCCATCTTGAAGAAATACAGCCAGATCCTTCCTTAGAAGTAAAAATGGCCCAGCTTCATCATCTCACATCCTTTGGGCATGTTATCCCAAGGGACTAGTTCCTGCCTAAGAACCTCACGCTTGGTTAAAGAAAGTGCCCGAGAGAACACAGGAAGATCCAGTAGGAACTGGATCCACAGTGACTATTAACAACTGGTTCCTGGTTCCGGGACAGCGATCGTGAGGGTGGTGCTGGGTAAGGCAGTGTTTTGTTCTGCTGTAGGTAAGGTTACTGTGAGAAAGTACTGACTGGACAGCACTTCAACACTAAACAACTTTTCAGAATGTGTTCAACTTTCTTTAAAAGATTTAAAACATATGGATTATGTCCTAAGATAAAACAACTGGGGAAGGAGGTCTGATCAACAGTCTGGGGCGCACTGCTAGAGCGGTGCACTTACGTAACAAATGTGTCATCAGTTGTCATACCCAGACTCTTTTGCTATGGCTTATAGACCTAAAGGGATACAGACTTGCTTCCACATCTCACTTAATCTATTTGTTAACAGCATAATTTAGTATTTGCAAATATCCACATTCTTAATTGACAAAAAATGGCAACACTATTCAACTTGTCCTATGGTTCTGAATAAGTCTCATCATCCTTGCCTTTAAGGAGCCCTCTGGCCGTACTTCTTCCAAGTCAGATTGGTTTGTCTTTTTAGTAAGATTTCATCTTACATACTTTGGACGTGTCAGGAGTGACCAGTCCTTGGAAAAGGACATCATGTTTGGTGAAGCAGAGGGGAGCGGAGCAGGTGGGGGGCTTCAATAATGGATTGACGCTGTATCTGCAACAATGGTCCCAAGCATACGAACAATTGTGAAGATGGCACAGGATGTTGTGCATAAGGTTGCTATGGGTCAGAACCGACTCCATGGTCCCAAAGAACAGCAACAATGGCTCGGAGGTTTATATAATAGTCATTGGATATAGCACCTATTATCTTATCTGAAACACAGTGTGTAATTGTGATGAAATTAAAATGGCGGTGAATTTTTGCCACTTCTCCAACTTAAAGATTCTTTGTATTTGGGGCTTCCCTGACCCACATATTGGAGTGAAAATGATGCTGGACTTTCGGAGAGCTGCATCTTTCACGCTCATGCTGTGAGTGTTCTTGCTTCTAGTCACTATGCTGTGAGACACCATGCCACAGAGAGAGGAGAAGCATGGGGTTCACACCACATCTGATCTCACAGCTAATAGCCCATGTCAACTTCCAACCTTTTGATTTTATCATCTTAATGTTCCAGAGCAGTCAACACTCAAGAGACCCGTAGCCCTAGTCAAGTGACATGGCAAAGGTCTACCCACCCAAACCTAGTCAACCCAGGTTAGTGTCAGAGAATGCATACTTTTTGTTAAACTACGAAGCAATAAAAATATAAGACTAGCACATCACCGTCAAGTTGGTTCTGACTTATAGTGATAATGGAGGGCAGAATCAAACTGCCCTCAGGGTAATCTCCACAGAGGAAGATTTTCACTGAGAGCAGGGCTGGGGGCTGGGGAGTGGGTTTTGAACTGCTGACCTTTCAGCTAACAGCTGAGACTGTTACACATGGTGCCATGAAGTCTCTTCCATCTAGCAGTGTCATTGTTCAGTGCCATGGAGGCGACTGAGGCTCGCAGCAAGTCTTCTGTACAACGGAACAAAGCACCACCTGGTCCCGCACCATCTTTGTGACGGCTGATATGTTTGGACCACTGCTGCAGTCACTGTGTCAGTGCATCGCCAGGAGGGCTATTGTCTTGCTCATTGACCCTCTACTTCACCAAGCATGGTTTTCTCTCCTGGCCTGGCAACAGACCCAGAGTATGCGAGAGAGAGACTCTTGTCGTTCTAGAGACTAAGGAGGGTTCTGGCCATGCTTCCTCCAAGGCCAATTTGTTTGCCCCATAATTTAAACGGTTCGACTGATCTCTGATCTTCTTTCTTCACTGTCCAGCTTTCCTTGCATATGAGGTGACCGGAAATGCCACAGCTTGGGTTGGAATGTACTTTAGTCCTCAAATTGACATCTTGGCTCTTTCACAGTTTCAAGAGGACTTCTGCAGCAGACTTGCCCAAAGCAATATACCACATGCTTTCTTGAGGGCTGTTTCCATAGAAATTCTCGTGGGATAGCCCTGGCTACCTTTGAAGAGTGAATGACTTCGTTGTCAAGATAGGGAAAAAATTCCTCGTGTAAATTCCCTAATCCTAACTCATCAAAACGCCGTTTTCAAATTTGTTAAAACTTCTTCCTAAGAAAGGTCTATTATTGTCTTGTGTCCTTAGAGAAAACATATCATGATAACCCAGTGAGAATAATAATAAATAATAATAATAAAACAGTACCCATAACCTTCAGAGTTTACTTTTATACCTCGGTTTTAACTGGCCTAGCAGATCCCCTGAGAAGCCACTGTTCTGACTGAACTTTCTGGGAATACATCCTATCGAAGGACAAGTGTGTTTCTGAGAGAACGTGTCTGCAGCCATTCCATAATTTTGCAGTCATGTTTAAATGGGTCTTGCTTGGAAACAATCATGTTTTCTTTGTGATACACCCATGCAAGTATATGCTGGGACTCTATTATACCAATACTTTCTGACTTACCCTTATATTGAAAAATCCCAAATTTTACCGCAATTCCAGGCCTCTACATGGAATATCAGATGTAGTTCAGACATGCATGATCACTGGCATAGTTTACATCACCTCTTAGTTTTCCTGGTCTTCCCTCCACCCCTGTGGCTCCCAGAGACTTCACCTCAGCTAACAGCAGGGCAGTTGGTCTAGTTGCTCCAGTCAGAATCTTGTCATTGCCATCACTTCTTTTCTTCTCCTAGACCCGATAACGAACCCATTGTCAAATATTGTTGGCTTGACCTTAAATGTACACCCAGAATCAGACCACTTCTCAACTATGCCCTCTGTTATCGCTCAGGTATAAGCACAATCATCTCTCCTTTGGCTCATAGCAGTAGTGTCCTTACTGGTTTGTCTATTCGGACATTTCCTCTCTCTAAAGACTCTCAACACAACGACTTTTCCTAGTCAGATCAGATGGTGTTCCCTTTGTGTTCTATACTGTCTGAAGACTCTGTAAGAGAGAAAGGATTCCACATGGTCTACGGGGTTCTCACTGTCCCTGCCTGATCCTTTACTCCTTGCCCTTCCTATCCAATAGACACCTGCCACCTGCTTCCGGGCTGTTCCTCAAATTTTTTATCAAGCCTGAAGTCAGGCACTTAGTACAGCGGTTTTTTACTTAAATCTCACCTTCTTCTCAGCCATCCCAACATTCCACCCTCTTTTGAACACTCCATTGCCTCTTAATCATCTACTGCACTTAAAAATATATGATTTGTTTTACTTACATTTTTATTGCTTCAATCTTTGCATAAGAATGAAGAAAGGAAATTTTGTTTGCTTTTATTTATTGACACAAACCTAATACTTACAATAGAGTCTGGCATATTGATGGAGTTCGATATGTTTTGATGCACGTATGCATGAATAAATTTCTATCAACCAGGTTTGGGTATGTGGTATGGACCAGAGATGATTCTCTGTTGTTTTATATTTTTTATCTTTCCAAATGGGTACTTTTGTCACAGTTATCTTGAAATGTAAGCATATGATGAGACTTTTGTGGGCATCAAACTTCTAGGCATTAGTGGTCTGATTCTGTGTATAATTCTTTAGATAATATTAATACCATTTGGGTCATGTGGATTTGTAAAGTGGTTTGGCCATTAATAAGTCACTTCAAGGGATTTAGAATAGTGGCTCTTAATCTTTATGTCCATGTATCTCTTTAGAAATCCCTTATAACTTTTAATACAAAAGTGAGATGGCTAGCATATGTAAACACAATAATATATATATATATATAATTTACTTATAGATAAATAATACAACACACACATATACCAAATTCAACAATGAAGATTGGAAGAAAAAGAAGATGGTAGAAAGTGATTGAGTTAAAGAAAGAGTCGTGTCCCGGATGGCATAGCAGAATTACACATTGGTCTGCTAACTGGAAGACCAGGCTTTCAATTTCTGTCAAGATTTAAAGCTTCAATAACACCCCCCCCCCACACACACACACACCCGGGGCCATTCTACTCTGTTCTATATCATCGCTATGATGCAGAAGTAACTTGATGGCGGTGAGGAAGGCAGGGTTTATATGCGACATACATACATACCTTCTAGTTCTACGGTGTTGTTACAGATGCATCCAAATTTTGTTCTGCATTTGCTGTTATTCAATATAGTATAGCCTTCAATGGTAGTGCCTGGCATTGTAAGTGGCTTGCCGTCAGCTGCAAGCGGAGGGGTCAGTGGTTCAAAACTACCTCCATCAAGAGTGCAGTCAATAAAACCACAAAGAACAGATCTGCTCTGTAGCACACAGGTCACCATACGTTGGAGACTCACTCGACAACAATTAACAACACAAAATGGCCTTTAGTATCAATATGTCACCAACAAGGAAACCTCTATTTGTACTGCTAGGAAACTGCCTCAGTTTTATTGTATAATAAAATTTTAAAGTAAAATTACTTTGACTTTACCCCAATATCAAATATAAATTTAATGTAGCCCTATAAATAATCCCAATGAGTAGTACTAATGTCATGATAGAAAGATAGATAAATGGAACCAAATAAAAACTTCAGAAAGAGCTGCAATTATATTTAAAGTCTGTAATAAAATTGGGACATTAGATTTGTAGGCAAAGTATAGATTATCTAGCAAGTGCTATTAGAATAGATAGTGATTTCAAACAAATGGTTTTTATTATCCCTACCTTTTATTTAAAAAGAAATTTACAGAGGTTAAATTTAATATTAAAATAAATTCACAAAGTTATTAGAAGTCAATTGTATATGTTTTTCAAAGTTGAGGTAGGGGAAACATTCCTAAGCATAGCCCTGAATGAAAAGAGTTGAGGCAATACTGTTGGGTCTAACCATTTTTATGCTAAACATTACCACTTTTATGTCAAAGTCACCCAAAACAAGAATACTAACCAGAAAAATACATAGCTCATTTATACAATGTATATACACATGTGTGTTTTTACACAAATGCATAATTAAGAGTTCTTAAAAATCAAAAGAAAAACAAAATAGCATAATAATAACACAAAAAACCCACACACCCACTGACAGGGAGCTGGTTCCCAGTCATAAAGTCATAGTCAGAAACCTGTAGATCTGTGTGGGCCTCAGTTTTCTCCTGTCCAGTGGCTCGTGGGTTCGCACTGCTGTTCTTGAAACTAGTCTCTGAATGTGTAGCCCTTGACGTCATCAGTGCTCCAACCCGGTCTTTTAACTTCGTCATTTCTCCCAGCTAAATTTCCTTCCTGTCTCCATTGCCTAGTTTGGTGTGTGTGTGTGAATTTTTCTCGAGATAAATCCAAACGGATGTACATATGGATTGTGATAAGAGGCATACAAGCCCCCAATAAAATGATTAAAAAAAAAAAGAATTGAAGTGTTGGTGTTCTCACACTCACAAAATGGTATCTTCAGTTTTATAATCTATAAAATGAAGATCATAACAATACGCTCATATAGGTTTAGAAAGGATTAAATAAGTTAATGAGAGTATTGAATGAATACAAGCAGAGTGAGCCATTCTTAAAGAGGTGCTGATACATAGCAAGAGTTTGATAAGTAATCAGTGAACTGATAATATAAGAATGTGCTGAGTAAATTATCAAAACAATATATTGGACATTTGATGACCCCTGTACACAACAAGGAATACTAAACATTCTCAAGCACACAGTAAACTATTATTAGAAAAACAGCATCCATAAACAGTAACTGGGAATAGCACAGCATATAATACAATGAGAATCAATTAAATATAACCAATAATCAGTGATGGTAAGTGATCAATTGGAATTTGAAGGTAAGAGTAATGATGAAAGATTCTTAGAATGAGGCTAAAATAATTCTTAGCAAGAATAGCTGTACTAGAAAGAAGGCAGAGCTATCACTAGGAATATAAATAGGAGGATACGGTTTTTATCTGAAGTTTGTAGCTTAAAACAAACCAAGGCTAACCATCCCATTTAGTATATTATGTCTCTGTTTTTCTTTTTTTCTACATAAGTATGATGCATTTTGGCCGTTGCTTTTCATTTTTATTTTTTAATGGTTGCGTGCATTTTTCTGTTTAAAACAAAAGCTACTTATAAAAAACATCAAGTGTATACAAGACTAAAAAATGGTGCACTTCCATGTTCTGCAACTCGGCTTCAAACCCACTGTCGATATTTTGCCTTTTTTTTAATGTAAAGGAGTCCTGATGGCTTGGTAGTTATGTGTTAGTCTGTTAACCTCAAGGTCAACTGTTCAAAAATGACCAGCTGCTCTGAGGGAGAAAGATAAGGCTTTCTACTCCCTTAAAGTGTTACAGTCTAAAAATCCTACAGGAGCAGTTCTACTCTGTCCTATAAGGCAGCTAGGAGTTGGAATCCACTCAATGGCAGGGCATTTGGTTTCAGTTCATGTGAAGGAGCTCGGGAGGCCCTGTGATGTAAGGATTGGGCTGCTAACAGCAAGGTCAGCATTGCGAACCCACCAGCCACTCTGAATGAGAAAGATGAGGCTGTCTGCTCTTATTACGATCAACAGATTCAGGAATGCTATATAGAAGTGCTAGTTAGGGTCACTGTGAGTGGAAATCGATGGAATGAGTTAATGTAACATATCAATTAGCATATTACAACAAACATTAGGGTTTTTGTTTTGATCAATTTTAAATGTGCAGTTTAGAGACATCTCTGAAAATAATTTTTTTTCCCATGCTTGTGCTAAATGCACTAAAGGAGTCTTCTGGATTTTGGTAATCACTTCCTAGAATAGGTAAGATTAGTGGATTTTGTTCAAAATAAAGCATCTACCATCAGTTGGATAACTACTTCTAGTAAAAAATATTTAGATATTGAAGTACAATGTAATTCAGAAATGTACTGGAATCAAACGTAGACAGGTTCATGAAACTCCAAAAGGCAAACTCATTGCTGTCGAGTGGACTCTGACTCCTGGTGACCCTAAGGGCAGGGTAGAACTGCCCTGTGGGTTTCTAAGACTGTACTCTCTCTAGGAGCAGAAAGCCTCCTCTTTCTCCTGTTGATCAGCTGGTGGTTTTGAACTGCTGACCTTGTGGTTAGCAGCTCAATGGTACTACTACTGGTAGCCCAACTACCCACTTGTGTACTAAGTGAATCTACCTGCCTGAATGCTACTCACATCAGAAAATAGTATCATTCGGGCTACCTCAACTTTCTATATCTAACCACCACTTTACCTTTACCAATCTGTCTGATTTTGAGCTGCATAAAAACAACTTCACACAGTACGCGTTGTTGTACTCTCTTGTGCCTGGCTTAATTTGCTCAACATTTTGATCAAAACCTGCATTCATGTACTTTTTAGTGCGGCATGTTTCTTTCAAAGAGTGAATACAATGTGCTACTGATGGCTATTTGAGTGGTTTCCAGCGTTTTAACATTGTGATAATGCTGCTACAAATTTGGTATACCTGTGGTTAGATTACATATATACATTTCTGTTTCATATTAATCTAGGGGGAGCATTTTTTATCATAAAGAAGGAATGTTTAGTTTGACAGACTTGGCAAAACAATTTTCTCCGGAGGGAATCTGAATTTACATTCCCTCCAGAAGTGCGTAAGTGTTCAAGTGGCTCCAAATACTTGGCGCTTTCAGTTTCGTATATTCTAACCATTTTGGTGGATGTGTTTATATATGTGTATATAACTCTATATAGATTAGGTTAGATTCAATTTGTAATTCCTTAATGGCCAAGGAGGTAACCAGGTTGACCATCTTCCCTTATGTGTATTGACCAATTCAATAGACTCTTGTGAAGTGCCTGGTCAAATTAGTTACTCAAATGGTAAGGGGCTCTTCTATCATTGTTATATAATGTAGAACTTAGTTAAATATTTGGTCTGTGAATACTTTCTCCACCCTGAACATGAACCCTTTATTCCAGCTTCAGCCCGCTCTCTGTTGCTGTTGTGTGCTGCCCTGCCAGTTCTAGCGTAGCAACCCTGCCAGGCAGAGTGGGATTTCCCCATTGGGTTCCCCAGGCACGGGTTACCGGGTCGTTTCTCCAGGACAGCCAATGAGTGGAACTGAACAACAAACCTCCCAGATCAAATCCAAGTGCTGAACTGTTATACCATCAGAGTTCCTTTCAATCTTCTTAGAATCCTGTGACCCTCAAGCGCTCTTCTGAAATGATTCGACTTTTAGCTTAGTCATTTGCCAGCACTTAAAAAGGAGCAAGGCTTGTCACTCTTGTTACCTTTGCTCTTCAATCTTGGCTTCACTGTTAGTCCTAAACTCTAATTTTCATCTCTGCTGTCTTCTGAAACTGCTGAAAGTTCCAGGTCACTGCATTCTGCTTGGTTTCTTAGCCCATGCTACCTAAGGAATGGCAAAATCTTGAGGTGGAAAATGGAAAAGACTGGCAGGCTCACTTGAATGCAGTTTGCTCTCTGTGCAATCTTGGGACCCGTCACTAGAGTACGTACTTGGCTGTTCCCCAATGTCTTCAGACAGCTGGGTATTTTTTAAATATTATGTTCGCTTTATAGTTGTTTTCAGAAAGAGCCCTTAGTTTGATATAAGCTGTTTCATGACTCTGGATGTGGAATTCATCAATGAGCTTTATTTCTGAAACTTTGTTCGCATTTGGTGGGTTAACAAATATATTGTTGTTAGGAGATCATGACTTCTATCATATTATTAAAGAAACTATGACCAAAAAAATGTAAAACCATTGATGTTGACAGTGTAAGGTGACTCATTGAAGCTTTAGAAATTATATATACATATATATCTAGTGTATAGTCAATTATCTCATAGGCATGTGAAAACTGCATCATGAATTAGAAAGATTGAAGATGCATTTGAATTATACTATTGGTGAAGAATATTGGAAATACTATGGAACTGCCAAAATACAAACAAATCACTGTTGGGAGAGGAACAGCCAGAATGCTTCTTCGAAGCCAGGAAGGAGAGCCCTGCAATAAGAGGACTTGACACCAGGAGAACAGCAATGAGTAGAAGCCTAAAAACCATCGGAAGAATGGCACCGGGCTGAGCGCCGCTTCACCCTACTGTCCAAACGGTCACTCGGAGTCGGCACCGACAAGATGGTACTTTACAACAACAACATCATGTGATCGATACCAACTACACCTTTCCAAGCATCCAGAGACCCAGTTTTAAAACATTTAAATATCCCAAATGATGTTGACACAATATGGAGAAGTATACCGAAGGGGTTCAAAAAATTTCTGAAAAAAATGGAATGAAAAGAAAATGGAATTTTACCACAAACCGCACAACTCTCCTGGTATAGCAATCGCAAGGGATGCTGTAGGAAGACAGATATTGAAACCAAAGCAAAGTAATAAGTGTCATATTTATAAATATAAATTACTGTAAGTTATCCTTAAAAACATTCTGTCAACCTTCAAACACACCTGACTGACACCTTTGGGAAGAAGGTAGCCTTGAAAAGCAGCTAGGACAGAGAGCTACAAAGTTCGAAGATAATAGGTGGATAGATAATGAATTTCTTAAAGGTTATTAACATGTGGCAAAGAGTGTCAGTATGGAAGCCTCGAGTCATACAATGTGTTCCACAACGTAGAGAAGATGTTCTTTGGTCAGGACATTATGGACTGGCTTTAGAATAGTAGAGGAGGAAGCAATACGGGATGACGAGGCAAAGCCGGACACTTGCTATCCGAACAGCAGGGAGGAAAAGAGGGAAAGACAGCAACCGGAAAGTGAGGTGTCAGTGGGAATGCAGCTGCAAGTGTTCTCCGAAAGTCTGCAGACAAACGGATCCCCGAGGCGTCCTTGAGCCTCTGCTTCTTGGGCCCTGAAAGAAGCCCTTAGCCTGGGCTGCATAAAATTCCTCAGTATGGTATTCTATTTTTCTTAGCTGACTGTTAAATCCCAAGGTAAGCCATAAAAATGACATACATTTCAACAGGGATCTGTCTTAGCAACTTAATGACAGTGGGATGGAATGGCTAAGGTATAAGTTCAGACTGTAGCCCCACACCTTTCAATGACAGAAATGCAGAGTTGAGAATCAGTAACTACCGTGGAGAACATGGCTAAACTCAACACAATGGCCCCAAATCACTCCTTTACCTGGATCTAGTTGTGGGGGGTTGAGCAAGGCTCACACTAGCCTCAGAATTCAGCAAGTTCCAGTAGAATGCCCAGGGTGAGTTTGAATGTATCATTGTCAGTAGTCATCAGTCAGCACAAACTTAAAGATTGGCCATGGGCCTGTCAATGCACCAGATCACCTAAATCCTTCCCATACACATAAAACACCACTGTAACAAGAATCAAAGTGAGGAAGAGAAAATGGTGATAGTACATATTTTTTCAAGAGAAATAGTTCAATCCAGAATGACAAAACCATTGGCTCATGGTATTTCACATTAATTTTAGTATGCCTTTACTTTCTCATTTAAATGTAAGTCTTGAAGGGAAAAGAGACGTTTTAGAGTATAAAGAAGCTGTATTTAAAGTATTCTTGACATCTCTGAGTATCCTCACTGCCATCCAATCAATTCTGATTACAGCAAGCCTGTATAGGATTTGTGAGGCTGTACATCTTCAAGTTAGTAGAAAGCCTCACTAGTCTCCTGAGCACCAGCTCGTGGGTTTGAACCACTGCAGGATCAACCACAAAGCCAGTTGTACAATGCTTACCACCTTAGTGGTATGTTTGGCACACGACAATAGCATACCAAGGGTCTGTGAAGCTGTGGCACGCAACAACCTGCCTGTGTTCAGAACCATTTGCAATTGTTTTGTGTTGAGTTGAGTTTGGGGGCAGTGACATCCCCACGTTGGCAAAAAGACGAGGATGCTAGCCAGATTTCAAGATAATTAAACTGGTCAACTAGCTCTGAGACATGCACAGACGCCGTTTTAATCATTAATAGGATAGTCCGTTTCTATAACCTGGGAGATGGACCAAAACACATAAGTTTGGTTTTTCTTTGATTTGAGATCAATTCATTGGCGAAGAGCTACCCTTCCATCTCAGCACTGTCACGCTGCAAGCTGCTGCGACCCGGCAGCAGAGCGTGAACACTGTTCTGTCACTGGGTCACTTACGCACAGAGGAGACAGCACATCAAGCCAGACAGTGCTTAACAAAGCGCAAACATAATGCAGGCCCACAAAATCATATCAAGGTACTCTCATTTGCCAAGCCTGTGTGGCTCCCAGCAGACAGATACATAAATAAGAAGGACAGCTACCTTCTGGAAATATTTGGAGTGTGACTCTTCAAATAATTTATAAACCTCTTTATGGTTTTCCAAAAGCCTTTGTGTTCCTGAAAATTAATGTTCTGAGTTAATGGACATTCTGTTGGTCTTGCAATACAGATCTTTGTCATTACTTTGTGACTCAAATTCTCACTTACTGGAATTGTATGAACAGGACAGGAGGTTAGTCAGGGTTGGAAGCAGAAAATCTGCATTTCTGGAGGACTATGAGATCAAACAATATCCAAATATCTATATTTAAGAAGTATTTTAAAGCAATACATCACCCAGCAGGGCTATCTAATCTGTTTCAGTTGGGTTCAAGACAAACAGATTTTATAATGGATTAAAATTCTCAGAGGAAGAAAAAGGAAATAATTGTAGGCTATTGACTAAATAATAGAGCAGTCAGTGGGAGAAGTATGAGTTTAATGATTATTGGCAATCTTTTTAGGAGTTCTAAGTTATTTTGTATACTTGTGAACATTTTGTATACTTTTACTACAGAGCATATTATACTAGACTGAAATGATTTTTTCCCATAGATAAATGATGATACTTTTCAGACAGGAAGGTTTTGAAACTATTATAGTGCCCTTTCTTTTAATTCATAATATAGGCATTCAATCAATACTATCAAATGGGTAATTAATGACCCTTTCCTATGTTAACATTGGAAACCATTAATATCAACCAAAGTGCAGTACTTTCTGATAATTCTAAGCATTAACCAGGATAAAATACTTTGGGATAATACATATACATATATATATTCCCAATATATGAAATATGTATTTTATACATACACTGTGTCCATATTGTTTTCACGTTGAGTGCAGAATTAAGGTGAGAGGAGGATAAGAGCACAGTTCGAAGTCACAGATGTCAGTGACCATTCTGATTCATGCTCTCCGCCCCCAGTTTTAATCAGCTATGAAACAATAGAAACTGTCCTGAACATCTATCACTCTCTGCAGACCTCCTTCTTTTGTCTCGTGCAGCCTCTACGTCACCTTGGCGCCACCACTGCAAGGCCTGAAACTCCTAGAAAGATCCTTTTCTTTGTGCCCCGTGAGTGTGTTTTCCAAAGATGACTACAGCCATTTGATGAACGGAAGACAACGCACCCTACCTCTACCCTGGATGCTAGGAAGTGACCTTATTTTTAATCAATTAAAAGATAACGCACAGAATTGAAAAACAGAGCACTATGCAAAAGCTTTTTTTTTTTAAACATTTTATTAGGGGCTCATACAACTGTTATCGCAATCCATACACACATCAATTGTGTAAAGCGCATTTGTACATCATTCTCAAAACATTTTCTCTCCACTTAAACCCCCGACATTAGGTCCTCATTTTTCCCCTCCCTCCCCGCTCCCCTCTCCCACATGAGCCCTTGATAGTTTATAAATGGGTATTTTGTCATATCTTGCCCTGTCCGACCCTCCCTTCACCCACTTTTCGGTTGTCTGTCCCCCAGGGAGGAGGTCACACACAGTTCCTTGTAATTGGTTCCCTCTTTCCTACCCATTCTCCCTTTACCCTCCCTGTTTCGCCACTCACACCACTGGTCCTGTAGGGCTCATCCGTCCTGGATTCCCTGTATTTTCAGTTCCTATCTGTACCAGTGTACATCCTCTGGTCTAGCCAGACTTGCAAGATAGAATTTGAGTCATGGTAGTGGGAGCGGGGAGGAAACATTTAGGAACTTTTTAATAAGGTGATGCAGAGAGAGCTTGAACACAAAGTGATTTGTATTTCTGCCCAAGCTTCTGCTTTATTGTCAAGTTGATATAATTTCTCATTGGAATTGAATGACTACCTTAAAGTCTGGAGTCTAGGGAACGCTACAAGTGAAGAGAGAGTGGATTTGACCTTTGTTTTTTAAGACTGCGAGAAAGGAAATGAATAGCCCTTTAGTTAAATACCCTGCTAGACTAGAGAAGTCAGGGGAGGGGCTATGTTGGATTAATAGGGTGTTTTTGTTTTAACAATGTGGGTTTTCCTAAGGCAAAAGGCTATATTGAAGTTATTTCTGCTTCAATTTCATCAACTAATAAGACTACAAATCTTAGTGTCCTACTTAACGTTAGTATGTATACACACAAACAGATAGGTTATCGTTTCATGGGGCCATTTATGTCAACATTGGTCTTGACTGGCAGCTGCAGAAATAGAATCCAATGCTGATGAATGATATCAAAGCGTGTTCATTTTATCTAACACTGTTTCCCAAAATTATAATGATGCTACAAGGATTACTGAGGGTTTGAAAATGCTAATATGATTTGTTACATGCTACAGCTTAAATGATAAGAAGTGCTGTTAAGCATTGGGCTGCTATCTAAGGGTCAGTGGTTTGAACCCAGTAGCCTGTCTTTGGGAGAAAGCTGAGACCATCTGAAGATTCACATCCTTGGAAATTATATAGAGCAGTTCAACTTGGTCCTTTGGGGTCACCATGAGTTGAAATCCAGTGGACAGCAGGAGTTCCTTTTGCTTTGTTTTTGTTGTTCAGAGAAGAAATTAGGTTAAAAAGAAATTGAGTCCTCTTATTCTTTAAAACTGTCCACTTGGCGGTGATTTTGTCACGGCAGCCCAGAAAACGAGGAGCACTTTCACTGACCCTCCATATTCATTAAGAGGTTTTGAAATATCCCATCGTCAGAACTGGATTTGGAGAGAAATATAGTGATGTCTATAGATTTAGTTGATTGGATGTAGAGAAAGGGCCTTGGAATCATATTATCAAAACTAATAAACACATTCCTCAACCGATTCTGATGTGCTGTTAGGACTCAGAACTGCTGAATGTATTATGCAAAGCTTAAAAATAAAATTTTTGAAGGCAACTTTTTTTCTTTTTGATAACATTTTGTTTGGGAAGAAGAAGGGAATGTAAAACAGAACTGAATGAAGAGAAGGTACTGAAAACAACAGTGGGGTCACAGGCGTCAGCAATTTCAGCATAGGGCATGCAACATTAACAGACACACGCAAAGTCAAGCTGCAAACTCAGCTCGGTCTCTGAAGACTTATCCGTGGCAAAGAAAGTCAATGAACAATGTAAAGCAATGATTTAAGCCCTGTCACTGCCATTCTATCTAGGGGCAAGCTCTGTCAAAGACTATTTAGTGCATCGCCCTATTACCACAACATATCACCATCTGTTCCTTTTGTATCTGCCGCTCTTTTTGCTGAAAGGAAAAGTTTCCCTCTACGTTATTCGGTTTCCTATTATACACAACCCATTCTGTGGTTTGACTATCAGTGCTCTGCCAGGGAAAAGCCTAATATTTGTCCTCCAAACGTCCCTCCACTCTCACTACTTATTACACTTCCAAAGCACCACCGACTTGCCACTTCTGGGGTTTCTCCGAAACCTGCCTAAATGTGAAAAAGATTATATTAAAGCTCACGGGCATTCCTCCACCCCAACCCAGGCTATTTTTGTTTCTTCACCTCTACCAGGGCACCTGTTACGATTTTAAGAGAACTCTCATTAGAACACCTGATTTCCATGGCTCTTCCCACTGGAGTAAATCCATTTATTACAGGGGCTGACGATGTCTGTGCTTGATTTTCAGGGGTGAGTTTTTCACCCGCGGAAGACCACAAGGAATTTCAGCTTAAATATATTGATGCAAATAAGAAAAAATCCTGCCTAGCACAGTTCATCCTGATTCAAGAGGAACGTTCAAGCTTCAAGTTCTCATCCGAGAATACACAAATGGAGGGAGTGCATGTGGCAACCCAGACACTGGATGCAACCGACTGCCGCACTGCCTCTTGCTTTGTCCATGGGTAGACACTAGACTAGTGTTTATTATTATTGCAAAAAACGTAGATAACACATTTGCAAATTCAACAACTCTCACGTGTACAATTCAGTGACATCAATTCCATCAACCATTAACCGAGCTTTCATACTTGTAATTGGGAAATGTTTTCGCTTATTCCCTCGGACTGATTTGAGTGTGCTCTTCCCGTAGCGGAGCTAGTTAGCGTAGATGATTCGTGCATAGCCCTTCCACCCTGCAATGCTGTGGTTTACATGCACCAAGAGTGATTACTCATATTCCATTATCATACTGCACAGTCAAAAAATGACAATGAAACTTCTTCAGGAACATTTTTGTTGCACGGGTTCTATGGCACATTAGCATACATCTCTGAATAGAACTATGTGTGGAAGGGAAAAACATTTGATAGTTTCACATATTTTTATCTATTCTTTTACAAGGGATACTTGACCTAGAAGTGTATAATACGGCTTAAGGGGCAATCTTTTTGAGTGCTCATGGGGACATATCTGACTTGACTTCTCTTAATATTTCTTTATAAATTACTATGGAGAAGCTAAGTTAATTTTACTAATTAATAATGTTCCTGAATAAAGTCACCTTAATTTTTGCTTGGTGATTCTTCAGAACATTGCATGACCTGTAGGAAGTTCATTTCAGTGTTTGCAATCCCGGAAGCCATATGAAAATAATGTCACTGTGCTATGTCCAAAGTAGAGAGATGATTGAGCTTAAAGAAGTCTAACCTAGTCAGGAAAAGCAACATGCTCATCGAGAAAGGCAACACAGCACAGATTAGATGGTCAATGAATAGATCTGGGCTCATTAATTGAAAACGATGCCTTGTTGCTCCAGTAGTTTTACGCTTTTACATAGATATATACGCTGACACTTAAAATAGATGCACAGCAATAGAATAAGAATAAAGGTGAATCTTCACACCCTAGACATTCAATTAGGAAAGACCAAACTGTAGAGAGTGTTCTCCCTTCCTAATGCCATGACCCTTTGATACAGTTCCTCATGTGGTGGTGACCCCCAACCATGAAATTATTTTTGTGGCTACTTCGTAACTGTAATGTTGCTACTAGGATGAATTGTAATGTAAATATCTGATATGTAGGATGTATTTTCATGGTTATAAACTGAAGATAAATAAATATAATTAGAGCAAACTGATTAATCACAAAACAACATGTAACTATATAGTGTGAACTATTTATGTGTTTTCTGATGGTCTTAGGTGACCCCTGTAGAAGGGTCGTTCGACCCCCAAAGGGGTCGCGGCCCGCAAGTTGAGAACTGCTGCTGTAGAGGATGCCATGCTTAGTCAAGGGTCAGGGGTAAAAAGAAGACCTCCAATGAGCTGGATTGACACAGTAGCTTCAACAAAGGGTTCAAACATAGCAAATATGGTAAGGAGGAGGCCAGACTGGGCACAGAGTGTTAGAACTGATGGAAGACCCTTAGCAATAGTAGAAACATAGAGGGAGAGAAGGGAGAAAGTAGAGTGTCTTGACTGGAGTCGCTGGAAGCGTTAAACCTGGTAAACCGGGACACCTGGAGTGGAAAATGGGAGAACTGGAAGGGGACTTTTTCATTTCCTCTCCTTTATAGTGCTCGCTTGTAAAGCTAAATGATTTGAAGTTTCAGGGTAGGTTCTGCAACCCCAAATCAGTAATCAGTGATGTTAATTCCAACTTATTACGACCCAAGTGTGTCAGAGTAGAACTGTGCTCCATGGGGTTTCAGTGGTTAATGCTTCACCAGTCCATTTTACTCTGAGCTGTTTCTCGGTGGACTTGGACATCCAGGCTTTGGTATCTATAACTTATATATAGCATCCAAGTGTGTAAATGTCACAATCATACAGAAAGGGCAGCAAGGCTACAGGTAGAATTGATATGGTAATAGACGCACTCATTTCCTTGGCCCTTGACCCCCCCTCCCCCAATAGAATCAATAGCAGCTGATTGGGGTAACACTGTATTTATATGCGAAATGAGGACCACACACATTTAGAGGGAGAAGAGCCAAAGCCAAGACAGAACAACCAACTGCAAATAAACACTGCCCCTCACGAAGCAATGACTGCAATTATTCACTTATGCATCATACAAACAATGACTTCCATCTTACCCAAGGCACTGTGATTAGATCTAAAACCCGTTGCTAGAGTGTTTGCCAAGAATATTAGCAAATGTCATTCAGAAAGTTGAATAAAAAGCTTACTTTTCCAGAAAATACACTAAACCTGTCTTCTCAATTTTTTCCTTTGTGTCTATTTAATGTTTAGAATGTTAATTACCGACTTCAGTCAATAGAACAGCCTAACTGCTGAAAGTTTCAAAGTTGTATTGTGATATAGTTGTAGCAATATCCTCTGTATGAACAAGTTATTGATCCCAAGTTATTGATCCCACCAGTCATTGCACACAGAGAAGTATGCGTGAACATTTGAAATGTACTTCAACTATACCAATGTATATGGTGGCACATAAAGGGGACAAAGTTATGAAAACATCTTGGATGTAACGATGCACTTGGGGAAATAAGTCACTGGGAACTCAGGACCAGGGTCTCGAGGGACACTAAGACAAGTCAGCATAACACAGTTCACATTCTACTTTGGTGAGTTGTGACTGGAATCTTCAAACCTTGTAAGTAGCTATCTGAGATGCAGCTATCGAGGAAGAATCAAGAAAGAGAGAGAGGAAAGACGTGTGATGGAATGTTGAGACTTGTGGAAACAATTAACTCAACTTCAGTAGCCATGATCCTGAAACCAGAGAACCAGGTGGTGCCAGGCCACTACTACCAACTGGCCAAAAAGGAAAAACATTTGAAAATTCTGAGAAGAGTGGGAGAAAGGCAAGGCACAAAACTGAACATTATTTCTTAGATAGAAATGACTGGGAGTCCCTCAGATTAAGGGCCTTGGGCCTCGAACTGAATTTACCTCTGAGGCTCAAATTTCAAACAATAGATGGCGCTGTCAGGGGAATAATAACACTAATGATGTGTGCCCACCTTAGAATAATCAACCATTGAGATCAAAAGTGTTAGGAAAGATTCAGAAGCATTAGGAAAGAAGGAAGGATGGATACAGGAAACAGAATAAGTGATGTTACATTGTGGAGATTACAGTCAATGACATAAAACAAAATGTATATGAATCATTCAACATAAAACTTAAGATCTGTTCTGCAAACCTTCACTCAATTTTCAATAGAAAGTTAAATATTCACAGAATCCGATAGACTCATCTTTCTCCCATGGAGAACTCTCATGGTTTGAACTCTCAAACTTTTGGTTAGCAGACTGATGCTTAGCCCACTGTAAAACCAAGGCTCAGCCCAAGAATGAAAAGACATGGCAAGCTGTTCCAATCAAGGAGAATGCCGAAGAAACCCATGGGCAACTCTACTCTGTTTGATAAAGTCCCTATAGGAATCAACTCAACAGCACACAAGAATTATACAAGAATTGACCCTAGTATAGCTGAAGACATGGCTGCAGAATAAAGTGGTATGTCCAAATGCAGGTTTCCTGTGGGTCCTGGAAATTGAAAATACAAACACGTAGGTTTAAAAGATTTGGGGAGACCAAGAGAGCCAGGGAGTTAACATAATAATAATGATTTATTCCATTGGCTCCCCTGCTTTGTTCTTTCGGGTTGGGGGAGACAGATATTTTGCAGGTTGAGATGAATGCGTGTCTCTTCATTTGACCTATTTTAAACTGGAGTTAAGAGATGGTTTTTGATGGGCCTTGTCAGTTTTATAAAAAGGTATTTCAGAAAGCTATTTCACAGTGCCTCTCATGACACCTCATACACAAGATAGAGATGTATGAGTGGAATGATAATCGGGTTGAACAGATGCAAAGCTAGTTGAACCACTGTATAAAGAGTGGGAGATTAGTGCATCAGTTTCACCCTGGCAAGATACACCTCTCTGGTGTGCCAAAGAGCTCTGTGTTCAGCCACGACTTACTGAACATCACTATGAATCACTTGTATGAAGATGTAGAAAGCAATTCTGTCATATTTGCCAAACTCATGGAGCTAAAAGCAAACAGAAACACCATAAACTAAATGGTGGTCTGAACAGACAGGTCGGAATGATGAGCTGAGACCAACAGGGCTGTATCCGTGACTATATCCTGATGTGAGCTGACACATCAGAAAGGCAGCATCAGAAGCCCCCCTCCAAAAGTCCCCTGTTAGGGAGTAGAAGAAGGGATTGATAACTGATAGCCTAAAATTCAAAACGGATTCCATTAAAAAATCAGTGTTCAGGTAAGTGGGTAGTGAACTAGGAGCTAGCAAAGGCACATCAATTGAAGAACTTTCTGGTGAATCAGCATTTCGCTGGCTGGCTGGGTACTGGCCATATGATAGGATTAGGTGTTCCCTCACTATGGGCCAGAACAAATCCTGGTATAAAACGATGAAAATCAGTAATAATCATGACAACTTAAAAAATAGCCTGTATTGCATACCAGCCACTCTGCTATGTGCTAACATGTTATTCATTCACTTAATTCTTAAAATTTGTATAGGATGTTGTCCTTGTTGGGTGCCATCTATCTGGTTCTGACTCCTGTGCACCACAGAAGGAAACGCTGCTCGGTCCTGCACCATCCTCACAACTGTGCTTACGTTTGAGCACACAGATGCAGCCAATGGACAAGCTGTCTTGTCAAAGGTCCTTCCTCTTTTTCAAAAGCTTCCCTTCTACTTTACCAAGCTTGAGGTCCTTCTCCAGGGACTGGTCTCTCCTGACAACACGTCCAAAGTATGTCAGATGAAGTCTCACCATCCTTGCTTCTAGGAGCATTCTGGCTGTATTTCTTCCAAGATAGACTTTTTTGGTTCTGTTGGCTATTGGAGAATGGCCGCTATTGCCATTTTACCAACGAGAAGACTAAAGTAAAAGGAAGTAAAGCTATATGCTATGTGTCCAACAGCCAGTAAGTGGAAAGGAAGTAAAGACCAACCACCAGCTACTGAATTCCAGAAGCATTATGCCATAAATTAAGTGGGGGGGAGGCACAAATTAGGAGAGACATTGTTTAACACCTCTTACTGAAGTTTTCTTTGACAGATGGTGCAGAAGTTATTGTGGTGGCCAGGAGGGGGAGGGCTCTCTCAAACAGAACAAGAAAGATAATACTCTAGTTTTTCCATATAGTGTCATCTAGTTTCAAATTAATTCAGAAACTAATTTTATGTTTTTAAACCTGCCCTCCTTTATGTTGATATGGAGGAAGCAATTTACCTCATTTATAAAGAAACACAAAATTTAAATGGTTGCAGCAGCACAGAGACAGGGAGTTGCCAAAAGTACAAGCCGGATTCAGAAGAGGACATGGAACAAGGGAAATCATTGCTGACGTCAGATGAAGGCACGGAATATGAGAAGATGATACCTGAGTTTAATTTAGTATGCAAAGTGAGTCATAACAAATTATGGATAACAATGCCCAATAGGAATTCAAGATCTCTTAGTTATGTTCAGTGGGAACCTATACATAGACCAAGGAGCAATCATTGAAACAGAACAATTATATACTACACTGATGAAACATGTAACTATCCTCTAGTCCTTTAATATTTCCTCCCCTTACTATTATGGTCTTTGTTTTATCTCAATCTTGTTAGCCCTCGTATGGTATGTTCATTTGTATAATTAAGATCGTTCAATACATGAAAGCTAAGATAGATAACCCTTCAGAAACAATAACAGGGGTAATGATGCCCTGAAGAAATGTGAAGAGAGGGAGGGGGGAAGGAAGACTGATATCAAGGATGAGTGTATAACCTCACTCGAGAGGAGCAAATGACAGAATTGTAGGTGAATAGATCTATTGGATGGGGTAAGATACACCCCCCCCCAAATAACCAACAATAATAAGAATAGGAATATATAATAAGAACAATAAGTGTTCTTGGGGAGGAGGGTGGGGATAAAGGGGAGCTGCTATCAAAGAGTTCAAGAAGAACGAAAATGCTTGGAAACCGACTGTGGTAGCAATTGTACAATTAGGCTTGATTTAATTGAACAATGGGATGTTATGATATCTGTAAGAACTCCCAATAAAATTATTAATCTGTCAGGATGGTAGACTTTCACCATATTTATTCAATGTGTAAGCTGAACAAATCATTCAAGAAGTTGGACTATATGAAGAGCTCAGGACCAGGATTGGAGGAAGATTCACTAATATTTAGAAGGAGCACTTTTGACATGCAGCTAATCCCACCTGCTGTTTGGCTTATTTTCTGATAAAGTTCAAAGACTAGAGACTTCTCTATGCATGCTACCTCAACATAAAGGTCATGGAAATCCTCACAAGTAGATCTCTGAGCAATATTAGGATAGAGAAAAGATGGCACTAGTTGAGGACTTCATGGAAGCACCAGTCAAGAAATCAGTGGATGCACTGCCGTGGGTAAAGATGACCCACACAGAGACCTCTTGACAGTGTCAAACGCACACTTGTCACTTGGAAAGTGAAGGTATTTCTGATCCACAGGAGGATTTTCAGTTCCCTCAGATGCATGTGAAAGCGGCACCATGAGAACAGAAGAAGAGCTGGTGCATTTAAATTATGGTGTTAGCCAAGAATACTGGCTTCGAGAAGCATAAATAAAATTGTTCAGGAATAAGTACATCTAGAATGCTCCTTAAAAATGAGAATAATGACGTTTCATCAAAAGTACTTTGGAAAAGGAAATGGAGGATGCAGTCACTGAAGAAATACATCAAGCGTGGTGGTCTAGGGGGAAAAAGATAGGCCTTCCCCAAGGTGTTCAGTATTGACACGTGGCTGTAGCAGTGGGCACAGCCCGAACATTGACTGTGGAGACTGAACAGGACCGGGGAATGCTTCCGTCTGCTTCACATGGTCACTGGGCGCAATAACCGCCCCAGGGCACCTGGCAACAACAGCAACAACAAACAACTGTGGAAAACAACATACAGAGTACGGTACGCCTAGGCATGTTGAGCAATTCTTCTGTAAATGCAACTGATGAAGAAAGTAATTGAGATCAAAGTAGTTTGCAGCTTGCGACTTAGTAGACGGTTTTGTTCACACATTTAAATATATTATTATTATATCATCAGTTCGATCAACTAAGTTACCCTTTTACCTCTGATGCCTCAGAACTATAAACAATCACGTAATCTGGTTCTGCAGACTCTACTGTGTGTGTGTGTGTGTACGGGCGCTTGTTTAAAAACACGGAGTGTCACTTGTGCAATTACACTAGGGAAGAAAAAAAGAATAAGACCTAAATGTAGTTGGCTTGAACTTAACCTGAATAATTAGACTTATCAATTTTATGTGATTTTAGATTTAAATTTTAAATTCAGAATTGTGTTACTGAATGCTTTCCTTGCTTTTGGATATGTTCTTCAAATGTTAAATTCTGTGGAAGACCACTTTCTTTAAACAAGGTTATTGATTCTGTGCAGCGCTGTATTTTAAAATATCTCATTTGAAATTTATATGCTTTCTCTAATATTCTAACAACTGATGGAAACTGGGATCCTGTCATCAAAATTTGCATACAAACTTAAAAATTCTAAGAGCAGAATAAAATTCAAGTTTCCATTTTCTGAACTGGGGAATTGTACTCCCCCCTCCCAATTTTTCACTATTTTACACAGTCCTGCTTTTATGAAATCATGTGGCAAAAAATCTAGAGCGTAGGAACACTGGAACTTAGTGTACAGAATAGGCATTGGACACAAAGACACTTCCCCTCTTTAACTGCACCACATTAGGTTATTGACCTTAAATCTTGATTTCCCCCAATGAGCCAGTCGTCCTGTGCCAGACCACAGTGTGGTTATTTTTGTAGCCCATTCCCTGATGTAATGGACCTTAGAAACTATATATTAAGTGAAAAATTAAGTACAACAGTCTATTTTTAAACCAGAAGACAATGCTAATTACAATCCTCCAGATAAACATACATAATTATAGTAATTACAATTCAACAATAACTCACTGGTACTTACTATTATAAACTCATAAACTATTATTCAGTACCCTATAAAATTCAAAATCTAATCGAAAGTGCTAGTTTAGCATAATTCCCACAAGCCATCATTCTTTAATATTCTGGAATGAATGAGGTTTTCGTTGAGCTATTAATTGATACTGACAAGCAATAACCACTGGAATGAAACTGCAATTATGAGTGGCAATTAATCACATTTGCTGTCAACTCTGGTGTCAAACAAAATTCAATAGTGTTCTAAATAGTGTAAAGAAGCTTACACCTTCTGTGTTGCGAGCCACTCAGAAGAAACCAAAAGCAGTTTCCTGAGATAAGCCAGTAACACCAACGTGTGGCTTTGTAAAATGTGAACACTGTATCTTCTTTCTTGCTGAAATGGTTTTAGACTTATCCTGTCTCTTTTCAGAGGAGGCAAGCCTTCTCACCTTCCAGCGCAGCAGAAATTGTGCCCACAGGAAAGCTCTTGGGAGCTGGGACTTGAGTAAGCATCATTAAAGACTTGGGATAATGTGCGAGAACTTTTAGAAGCTACCATTGATCAACGTCTCTTTGAATCTGGGCAAGAAGGCAGCAGGAGTGAATATACTTTCCCTCATTATTTCTAATTAACAGGGAGACCAGCAATCTTCCTTCCCTCTAACCTAAGGCATCCATACCCCAGCACCTCTGCCCAACTGACCAGGTTCATTCAGAAGTCATGCCAGGGCTCCTTCTTGTACCAGAGCTGTGAACTCGGGCTGAAGCTCACGGTTGCCTTGGCTGTGCACTGAGCGAGGCTGCCTGCCCAAAGGGCACATCGCCGGCAGTGTGGACAACAAAAAACCCAACCGAGAGCCCAACCCACTGCCAAGGAACCCATCCCAAAGCATCCCAATCCAACAGCTCCCTGGGGTTTCTGAAGGCACAAACCTTTATAGGAGCAGTCAGTCCCTAATGCTCCTGAGCGGTGGCTGGTGTTTGCCCTGGCTGATCGTGTGGTTCGCTGCCCAACTCATACCCAACCCTGTGTGCCACCGGGCTCCTTAAAGACCACCAGATCTCACCCTTCCTGCATAGTGGAGGCGTGCCCTCCATAGGCAGAAGTGTGCAAGATGGGCATGTAAACATGCAGGCTGTACCTTAACATATCCATGGATGGGAAAACGTAGTCTTTGAGACACAGGCTAGAAAGAGAAAGGCATGTTTCATTCAATACACTTAAGAGTGTGTGGTGAGATCAATATTCTGGGATAGTTACTCTTCAATAAAAGAAAAAAGCGAGTGCACAATGTTTACTCTAAGAGCCACACCTGAGGAAAATATCTTTAGAACCATCTTCCCACAAAGCTGATAATGACAATGGCTCTAAAGAAAGTGATATGGCCAATAATTAAAATCCTGAATCTACTAAAAGGTACTTCTTCAGGAATATTTCAAAACATATTAACAATTGTATAATGGCACGCAGAGAGAAAGAACATTGTTCTAAAGTGCCTATTATTGTAACTGAAGACCTTCATTTTAATCATTCTGTTTTTCTTCTGTCTTCCGTTAGTATTAATTGCATTTACACTTATTATTGAGTTATGATAGCAGAATGAGGAAAGGATTTAGAATTCCACACTGTTCTACAATCCATCAGTGTATTATGACCTTTCTTCGTGTTGTTACTACTTAATGGTTCCGATACAACCAGTTAATGGCATCTTCCTGTTTTGTCTTTTTATAAAAATCGTATCATTTCTACTCTGGTTTGGGGTTCCTCCCTTGCTCCCCTTTCTTTTCTTGTATGGTGCCCAGGATTATAACCTCGCACAATGTTGAGTCTAGATTACTTAATTCAGAGATGATGACTTTCAGTTCTCTCCGGTTGCCTTCCTATGTGTGGTGACCTCAGGCTGACAGGGACCCAGGAAAGAAAAACATACTTAAATAACAAAAGTGCCACAGGAGTTACCAGCCTTCTCATGGCTGATCGGTGGTGGTGGTAATGGCCCGCTGCCATCGAGTCAGGCTCCACCTCAGACAGACCCTATGCCCAATAGGACCGGGCCATTCTGAGTGAGCTGGCTTTTCATTGGCTGATAACTTGTGGACATGGATCACCAGACCTTGCTTCCTAGTCAATTTCCGTCCGGAAAATCCCCTGAAAGCTGGGCAGCATCATAGCCACATACAAGCTTCCCCTGACACATCATTGTTGGCTGTATTTTAAGTGCAACGATTGGAAATTGTACCCCAGAAGGTGTGAATCCTAGCACTGAACCACCATTCCCACGGTTGACTGTTAAGTACTGACTACTCCTGATAGTGGCATAGTCCCACTTAAAAACATTCTTGTCTCATTGTTTCCCTAAACTGATGAACCAAAGGAACATCAGTCTCTGTGGTCCTGGGAGCAGAACTAGACCACTAACAACTGCTCGGAAGTCCTATCAGTAAGCCTTGGGAAGAGCAGAAGAAAGTATACAACAACACTCAACATCATAAATAAGACCAGACTTACTGTTCAGATAGACACCAGTGGAACCCTGAGACTATGGTCCGTATACATTCTTCCAGTCAAACAACAGAAGGTCTTTAAGAGGAACAATAACATTAGGGAGCTATGCACGCCTTAGAATCATTAACCATCTGCTATCAAATGGACAATGTTTATGCAAAGTCAACGTTCCCAAAGTCAAGGGTTAAGAAAAACGGAGAAATGGAAACAGGCAACTCTTGGATGGGTGATGTTACATTGTGGAGAGTGCAGTCAATGATAGGAAACAAAATGCGAAAGGTTTGCTGAGGGGCAAACTGACCTAGAAAGCTCCATCCAACTCA
>NW_022103900.1:6968917-6983901 GCF_000313985.2 Echinops telfairi
AAAGGAAAATGAGCTGATTCCAGGAACCCAAGAGGAATGCGAATTTTGGGAATGATGAGGGCAACAAATGTATAGGTATGCTTTACACAATTGATCTATGTATTGTGATGAATTGTATGAGCCCCAATAAAATGATTTTAAAAATAAAAACAATAACAACTTTAAAAAAATAAAAAAAATAATAATATAGCCACACACACAAAAGAAATGTCTCTTCTTTCCTAAATGGCAATCCTGCCTTTGCCTGCATGTTGCCCTTCCATCAGAAATGCAGAACACTCAGAATAATCTTCTATTTGCTCTCTTCAAGTCTATCAAATGTTTGACTCCCAGAAGTGATATTTAATAGAAGTCTGTGTGATGATGTTCTAAATGCTTTCAGCTGCAGTCTTATGCCAAAGTACGTGATTGGAATGGCGGGAACATTGTGAACTTCCCACTACATAAACATTGTGCAGAACTGTGTTTCAAGGCGAATACAGGAAACGTCAATGAGAACAGAGTCAAGAGATTATTATACAAAGAACGCCTCTGCATGGTTTCTTGTTGAAGTTACTATCTGCTGTGTTATTTAATATCACTTGTAAATCTCCTTTTCCCTCTACGATTAAACTCTCTAACCTTTCAATGTTCTGGAAAAATGCATCTCCTAAAGAAATCAAAGGGTTCCTTTCACTAGAACACTAATTATGTAACTCGGCAATTTCCAATATAGTTTGAAAAGAAAATTAGTGTGGAGGATGTGATTATGTAAGACAAGCAAAGAAGTCTATACCTGTGAAGCTAAATTTGTTTAACAATTGAGCAAAGATTCAAACACTGCCTGAGTTTCTTCTAACTGTAGGATGTCCCTGAGAGGTTGATTTGTTCATATGTATTAGAGTCTCATGGAGTTTCCAAGTCACATTTTCCCAGCTCACTGGAAGCATCACCACTCGTTTTCACAACACTGATTAAAATGTCTCTGAAATAACGAAAGTAGCTTTGAATGCAAGGATTTAATTCTCGTCATTTTCTGTTTTGACTTCACAGCTAAGAAGCACAAAAGTAAATACACAACCGAATAAATAATCCAAAATACCCGTTTGGTTTATAAGATGAATTGCAATAGTCCTGTGAAACTTGTATTCTAATACCTTCATTACTGTCCACCATAACATCTTGGAAGCACATCTGACATGAACCCATGGCACTTGTACCGTGATCAAAAACATCATGCAAAATGCAAACCAAAAACAGTCACCGCGGCAGAACTTTTTTCTTTCTTGATATTATTTAACTTTATTTGAAATACAAAACCTCGAGAAAGATTTCTTTGTTCAGATGTTACAGAGTGCTTAATGCATCCTTGAGATGGCCTTGAATTAGCAAAACCAAACAAAAATACCATGCATAATAGAGGACGACTCCTATATTCAGTCAAAGGATTATGTTCACTTGAACACTATTTGAAAAATAATCAGGTTTCATTATGTACAATCTTGCAGATTAATTCTATTTCTTTTTTCTTTTTAGTTTAAAAATACAGTTTTCTAAGCACCAAAACCATTGAACTAACATTAATTTAATATAGTCTTGATCTTCAGCTTTACTTATATATATTATTTCCTAGAGATGATGCTTCAGTGGGACTGAATGGTGTTCTGGAATCTTTAATAAACCCACTGGATGGCTCAGAAGGTGGTCCAACTATGAAAATATGGGTGTTGGAGATAATGTTTCCAGAAGAGAACAATTGCAGTTGAATTTAAACTCAATTTCTCCCCAGTTCACTGGCACTGTTTGGGAAAAGATTTATGGGCCACTCAGGACTGCAACATAGCAGTGCCCATCCTTCCTTATTTCACTGGTAGCTCTAACTCCCATTTCAAACAAAGCATATTTTGTTAAGCCTGGAAGTGTGGGCTCTCTGCCCAGTATTACTATTAACTAGTTATATGTCCCAATGGATTCAAAGGAGATGGGTTTTGATTTTATAACTTCACTAAGCTTCATAGTATTCAAATAAAGAGGTAGGATTACATCTAAAATTCCAATCACCTTCAAAATTCTGTGAATGTGATCTAAACGCTGAAATTTCATTTCATTTCCGATCCACGTTTTTGGATGTTGTTTTCAAAATCAGTTTCGAAGGCAATTTACCTGATATTCTAAGACTTTTTTTTTACAGTGCCATATATGCATATTATTATCACTCTCTTTCAAGAATAAGATATCAACTAGGTATAAAATTAGAGAATTCTGATTTAAACCAGAATTGGGTGTTACTCTTCTTAACCTCAACTTGGCTTCATGAATGAGTTGGTAAGCACATTAGTCCAGGAAAAAGGTTTACATTGTGAGGAGGAAAATCAAATGCATGAAGAAGTGGGTGCACGCATTGAGGGTCCCTCCGTGCCTCCCGTTTTCTTGAACAGTCAAAGGGAGCTGAAGCAACCTCGTTGTTTTCTATAGAAAAGTCCTGTGACAAGATTGGTAGCAGATGTGATCTTTCCTCTCCAAGGGTTAACTTTCAAGAAACGTCCTTCTTGGACTCCAATTGAGCCATAAAGAAACAGCGGTGTTTCTTTATGTGGAACAGAAAAGTATACACCATTCTGCAAGGGGAAGCCAGCCCCTAGCACATCATCACGTGTCCATTAGGTGCAACTGTACAGCGATAATAAGTAAAGATTATAGTAAAGTCATAGAGAGCATGAGAGAGAAGAGAAATATCAAAATAATGGAGTTAGACACATTTTATGGTGGCATGCTCACCTCAGCCCCGCTTGGTGGGCCAGGTGGAGAGAGAGAGAGATTTAATGTTAACCAAGGCTTTTATCTTCTCTGGGGACATGCAAGCCCCCTAATTGCAGGTAAAGACATACATCACATGGAAGGGGTTGTGCTACAGGTAATGCAGTAATGGAAGGGGGTGTTCTAGGGGTATCGACACAATAGGAAGAGGGATTGGGGGGTATACATGTGGCAAGATGGGCAGATCCTAGATACAGGATGGCAGCTTAACTTTGGATGTAACAGAGCCGGCTTGACCTGCCCCTGGCTCAACTGACAGAGACCATCTCTGTAGGGTGTGAACTCCACCTACAGGAACCAAATCAGTGATTGCTGGCCTGTCCCTGAACAGCAGGGAGCGGGGCCTACCATGTAGTCTGGGTACTAACTGCCTTCAGGGAGGATGCCTGTAAGCATCTGACCTCCACACCATTCTTTCTTCTTGTTTTTTTCATTCTTTCTTCTTATTCTTAAAAAAAAATTTTTTTTTTAAAGCTAGACGTTGTCACTTGTCTTCCATATCAGCTACAGAAAGCATTGCAGGCATCAGTGGGATCCCAAAGGCCTGCTGTGAATTGTCACCTCGATCCTCAGTGTTAGGTCTAGGCTAGAATACAGGGTACTCTGCCCTGGTACCATTTCTTCTGTACCTTGCATTATAATTTCTAAAGCAAGGAAAGAATACGCTTCCTTCTTTCCTGCCAAATTTTTTTCTCTCCTTGAAATCTGATCTATAATGTTCTCTTGTTTCACAGGAACTTTCAGAGCCAAATATTCAGATATTAAATAATATATAACAAACATAAAACTCGAATCAGGTAGAGTAAGTTCCATCCTAGGCCAAATATTTTATCAGTTTGAATCAAGGCAATGTGACTTTAGTTGAGCTCGTGAAATGCCTACACTGCTTTCTAAGGGAAAGTGCTGTTTTTTTGTAACAAAGAACACCTGCTGGTCAGTGTCTGTAATTTTGAAAGATATACAAAATAAAAGCATTTAGAGTAAACTATCTTTGGTCACAGAGCTCATTTTACAATTCACTTTTTGGTATATAAACAAGCTTAAAAATATAAGGGTAGTGTACATTATATAGATAAATAGCTTGGTAATAGCTAACTTGTATAGTCAGTATTCTGGCAATAGGCATATACTATTATTCTACAAGTAGAAGGGTTTACAGTAGGTAGTTATATGTCCTCCTTATAAGATAATGGAATCAGAGAGATTCAGAATTGAAGTCTGGCAGGAACAATCTGATATTTGACCAAGAGCAGATTTCTTCATTTTCTCAAGTGCTTTGTTGTTGTTGCTGTGTAACATCTCTAAGCTTCACCTGTACAACAAGCAGAGCATTGCCTACCTCCTATGGTTACTGTGAACATTAAGTAAAATATCCCCTTGCAGGACCCTGGCACAGAGAAAACAGTAAATTTAGTTCATCCACAAGAGGACTATTATTTCCAAATTGCATCCTATAGAGAAAGCATAGGCAGGGTGTCCATTCCCCCATGAATTTTCAATAAAGGAATATTTCCCTGTTTAGGGTATCACTAGCTATTGGGGAGAAACAAGGATACATAATCTATCTCGTGTGTCTATTTCTATAACTCTGGTTAACATTTTCCCATTGTCGTAGTTTAAAATGATAATCAATCAGTAGTTTCTTAAGTCCAAGTATCTTAATAAAAACCGTTCTATAATCACATGACAGAAAGTATATCTTAAAAATGGTAGCCCTTCGTGTTTCAGCCCATGCAACAGAGCAACAAGGGGAGAAAAGCGATGAAATTCCCAGGGAAGAGTGAAAATACACTCTGGAGACAGAGTGTGGCACCTCATCAGACTCGACTGGAAAACACTCATAAAGGTCAAATATCAGAGCTGGAACTATTTATAGGCATTGCCTTTTTTGTCATTGGCTTTCTTTTTGTTATTTTCGGTTGGTTTTGTTTTCCGTTGTTGTTTTGTTTGACTTTGCCTGGTTTTTGCGCTAATTAATGTCGCTGCATGTCCATCTAGATAAGATAGACAGGATAAACAATTTGGAGACAAAAACAATGGAACCAGTGGTTCCAGGGGATACAGGAGAAGGGGAGGTGGGAGAAAGGAAGTGGGGGCAACCAACCCAGGGACAAGGGAACAACAAGTGAACTAAAATCAATGGAGAGAAGGGCATAGGATGCCTAGTGGGGCTTAATCAAGGGCAATATAACATTACTAAATATGAATGAAGGATTAACATGATGGTGGTACAAGAGGAAAGTAAAAGGAAATAGAGGAAAGAACCAGTAGGCAAAGGACATTTATAGAGGTCTAAATATAGGCATGTACATATGTAAATATATTTATATAAAACAAAAGGGAAATCGATCTATGCACTTATTTTATATCTATATGTTAAGAATTAAGGTTGCAGATGGACATTGGGCCTTGACTCAAGTACTCCCTCAACACAAGAACACTTTGTTCTAATAATCTGGCATTCTGTGATGCTCACCTTCCTGACATGATTGCTGAAGACAAAGTGGGTGCATAAGCAAATGCAGTGAAGAAAGCTGATGGTGGCTGGCTCTGAAAAGATATAGGGTCTGGGGTCTTAAAGGCTTGAAGATAAGTGAACGGTCATCTAGCTAAGAAGCAACAAGGCCCATATGGAAGAAGCACATCAGCCTGTGTGCTCATAAGGTGTCATTTGGATCAGGTATCAGGCATCTAAGACCCAGAACAAAATCATACCAATGTGAAGATGGGTGGTGGTGAGGAGTGGAGACCTAAAGCCTATCTGTAGACAATTGGACATCTCCTCACAGAAGGGTCACAAGGAAGGGATGAGCCAGTCAGGGTGAAGTAGAGCACTGATGAAGCATACAACTTTCCTCTAGCTCTTTAATGCTTCCTCCCCACCTCCCACCTGCTATCCTGACCCCAATTCTAGCTTACAAATTGGATTAGACCAGAACATGCACACTGTTATAGATAAGAGCCTGCAACACAGGGAATCCAGGATAGATAAGTCCCTCAGGACCGACAATGGGGATAGAGATACCACGGGGTAAGAGGAAGGTGTGGGGAGAAAGAGGGAATTGATCACAATATATAACCCTCTCCCAAGGGGACGAACAACAGAAAAGTGGGTGAAGGGTGAAAGAGGATGATGTAAGATATGAAAATAATAATCTAAAACTTCTCAAGGATTCATGAAGAAGGGAGGGCAGAGGAGGGAGGGAGAAAAATGAAAAGCTGATACCAGGAGCTCAAGTAGAAAGAAAATGCTTTTATTTATTTTTATTTATTTTTTTTTTTTAGAAAATGCTTTTAAAATGATGATGGCAACATATGTACAAATGTGCTTGCCACAGTAGATGGTTGTATGGATTGTGATAAGAGAGGTGAGAGCCCCTAATAAAAGTATTTAATTTTATAAAAAAGGTCGCATGTGTTAGATTTTTTTTTTAAATACTTATTTCTTACAAAGATAAGGGTTCTTCATCTCCTAATATGGTGAGTAGCTCTTGGGGTCTTGAAAGTTAGAGAGTAGCCATTTACAATCAAACTATTTTTTTCCCCCAATTCACAAAAATGAGGGACTCAAGGAAACATTTAATCCAATAGATGAATGGGCCATGCTAAGGGCAGCCTTCACTGCATGGAGATCTGCAAAACTAGGTGGTGCCTGGCTATCACTACCGATCACATGTAGAAAAAAACCCAAAATAATGAAAGAAGACCCGATCTACCAGTCTGATACATCCCCCAAGACAGTGACTCTTCACTCCCCCACGGGCAGCCAGTTCAGGCTCATTCAAGCATCCCTGACACCTGAAACTGCGCTCTCCCCAGGGGATTACCCTGCAACTGAGCAACAAAACGTATCAAGTGAAGAACCACCTTCACAAGGATCATACTCTTCAGATCCATGAACCACAGGCACCCCGAGCAGCAGCAGTTATCCCAAAAGGAAAGCAGGAAGGGGCAGGAGAGGATGAATGTGTGTGGGAATCTGGGGAAGGCAGTGGGCGAGGTTACACTGACGGAACTGCGACTGGTGTTACAGACAAACTGTGTGTACGTCACTGAATGGAAAACTAATTTGCTCTGTAAACTTTTACACAAGCAAAATAAAAATAAATAAATGACCAGAAAGACCTGCTCCTGCTGTGTTTATCTTCTCGTGATGTCCTTAAATGTACAGTTGTAATATTTCTACTGGAAGGCTTAACAATAATTTTACCAAAGAAAGTATACATTCCCACCATTTTGAACCACACATACATACAATGTTTCCTTGTTTCAATTTTTCAAAAAGTGCTTTGTTTCCAAGAGCCTCTATTCTCCTCTCTTCCAATGCTTCATTTGCACTGGATTTTACACAGTACGATGAAAGCAATATACTTTTGTCTAATTCCTGAGTAGGTGAATGCTACATAATTATCATTTAAAATATACATTAGATAACGCTGTTGAATTGTTCCATATGGAGTGATTTTTCCTGATTGTCCAGATTACTAATGAAAGTGTGAAGCTTTATTGTAATATAATTGCAAAAATAACAGTAGACAAATAACCTTGGATCTTTCTAGGTTTTACTTGAATCCATGGAATAATTGTTGGTGATTCTACCCTGTTGAAACAATTCATATTGGCCTGAAGTCAATAGCCAGACAATGGTGCAACGTGCTTTCAGAGAGTCCGGTCTTTCATTATCCCCACTGAGTCATTGCGCAGGTTGGCATAATCAAAATCCACTCAGACTCAGATGATGATTCAACACACATTTGAAGGACTCATTCTACCTCCATCATCAGTGCATTCCCCGAGGAAAGGGGATAGATCAACACACCATATGGCCAATTGAATAAGCTGCAGCACCACACTGCATCTTCTATCAGATGCTATTTCACAACATGACAGACTCAATTTCACAACACGGCAGACTCAAATTCTTTGCGGGAGAACACTGTAATTCCTAATATAGACTTGGCTCTATCACTTGCTTTCCACCCACTTCCCAGTCATCCCGTCACCGCTGCTGGTGTCCAAGGTGCCCTCAAGTCAGTTCGGACTCATGGAGACCCTGTGCAGGACCCTATGTTGGAGACACCACCCGGTCCTACTGTATCTTCATAGTCATTGCCGCGATTATCTTCCTTCATTTCTGAATTAAAAGCCTCTGCCTCTTTCCAGAATACAGCTTGTGTGACAGTAGGTAGAAGTAACAGGTAACCCAAAGCTGAAATAACTCCATCTGTGATGAGTTGATGGCAAGGAGTCAAGCTGTACAGAAGACAGCACCCATTAAAAAATTACAGTTGATCCTGGAAACCTGCCACAGCTGAAAGAGCCGAGATGTTGCCATCGTACCTCAGCTTATTTCTAGGGGTGTGACCTGGAGGAAAGTTACTTGCAAATGCACTCTCTGTGAGACGATTGAGTTACATAAGATTTCTTTCTGGTGTACACTGCTTCTCGCTGAGTCAGCACTGCATTGAAGGCACCTAGCAACACAACAGCTTGTGCAAAATTCCCAGGGCACAATGCCATGGCCCCAAAGCACATTGGCCCCATGCATTTTGTAGCCTCTTCATGCTTCCCTGGTACTTCCTCCAGGGATTGGATGGAGCTACAACTCTGAAAACTGAACCCATACGACAGCCAACCACACTGCCATCAAGGTGATTACAACTCAAAGCTGGTACGGAATATCATCATTTTTTTACGTGTTATCTTGATAGAATTCAGTTAGTTGAAACATAAGTCTACTGTAAAAATCTGGATTTTTATATTATCCAGCACATTAAGTCCTTTCTGCATCATTTATTTTATTCTAGAAAACCCAGAAGGTAAGGCTATGCATCTCTTACCCTGCATTTGATTCAATGCCTGTGGTAGTTACATAATCTCCTATCAACTTGAGTGAAGGGGTGGAGTTTTACCTGTCAATTAGGTCACAACTTGATGACTTCATTTGGAGGCATGAAGGAGCTAAATAGCTCACAGGAGGCCAGACCCACTCTCTCTGCTTTCCCTTTGCTGCTGTTGAGACCCTCAGACAGAGAGCTGGAGGAACCCCGTGGAAACCCATGCCATGTTGAGATGCTTCCACCGCCACTGGATCCACTAGGCTTTCTACCCACCGGCCTGTGATCTTCCTGCATTTCACATCATTGCATGTTCCGCATGAGTGTTAAGAGGAATTTATGGATTCGTATTGGACGTATGGGTAAATATCGGAATTATGGACTTGATTCGAATGGGGCTGGGATGTTTTCTCAATATGCAATTGCTCTTTGATATAAAGCTCTTCTTATTTGTTTCTCTAGTCAACTTGGCCTAACACAATGCCCAATATTGCGTCTATTGTTATAATTAATAAATGTTATATGATGAGTGGCACAATCATTTTTATGTTGATCAAATGGCCAGGCACGTAAAGAAACCCATAATTAACTTAGTTGATTGAATTTACTATGTACTCTTTAAGTAATTAAAACATAATTTGGCTAACTGCACAGTCTTATACTTTCATATGGAGAAAATAAAGGACAGCCTGAAGGTCATCTTCAGGAAAACAAGCAGAACATTTCGTAGGAGATTTATTATCAACTTTATATTCTAGTAATAATAATATAAAAAAGGGTATGAATTCTACAACACCAATATTTTCTTTATTCTCATTTCAAACATTCATTTTCCTGGGTACCAGCTCTGTATTGAAATAGGAAGGAGGATAAGAAAACTGACTAGAAAGAAAGGAGTAGGCAGATAATCTGTAAAATATTGATTCCTAAAAGATACACTGATTCTGAAATAGCACTGTGTTGTCTTAATCATACAACCATTGATTTATCTAGCCACCACTTACTGAAAATTTGGTAAATTACCACCAAATGAGATGCTCAACAACTTGTATCACCAAGAAATGAATCAGACAGTCTCTAAGGTATTTAGTAAGTACTTGAGCACAGTTTAAAAAAATAATTGTGGGAAACAGAAAGATTTCTCCCAAGTTGTCTCCCCCAAATTTATGTTAGACTTAGGACACTGTTTGCAGCTAATGGTAAATGATTGTCAAGTTACCTCCCTGAAGGCAGTCAGTTGCCAGACAACTGTCTGGTCCCACCACAGGTAGACCCTGTGTTCCCGGCTGTTAAGGACAATGGGCTACTTCTCCCTAAAGGCTTGTGGTCATCAGTTTGGTCCCTGCAGGGTGGGTCTACACCCTACTGATAATGGTTTCTATAGTGAGCCAGAACAGGTCAAACCTGCTCAGTGACATCCGCAGTTAGGCCACCATCATGAATCTAGGGTCCACCCATCTTGTCACAAGTATACCCTTATTCCCTCCCATCCCAATAGCATATGAATTCCTAGATCACCCCACTCATTGCTGTATAACCTATAGTGCAACCTTCCTGTGACATATATCTTCACCTGTAATTAGTGGGCTTGCACGGTCCCTAGAGAATATAAAAGCCTTGGTTAGCAATAAATCTCTCTCTCTCTCCACGTGTCCCTCCCTCCCTCTCTCTCCACGTGGACCACCAAGTGAGGCTGAGGTGAGCATGCTACCATGAAATGTGTGTGACTCCTTTATTTCAATCTCTCCTCTATCTCTCATGCTTTCTATGACTTTACTATAATCTTTACTTATTATCACTGTACAATTGTGCCTACCGGACCCGTGATGATGTGTTAGGGGCCGGTTAACCTTGACAAATAATCACGGTTAATCCTCTTACTTACCTGAGGTAAGTACTACTATACTCCCTACTTCAAAAGACTAAAGGCTAACTCCCTCATAATCATATAGTTTGCAGACAGACGACTCGGGATCTAGGTCAGTCACCCAATGTCTTGCTTTTCATTGGTTTATTCTGTTGCTTCCTTAGAAATATAGATTCCATCTAAATTTTTGACAGGGTAGTGGTTCAAGGGTTTGGCTCTTCATCAAAGGGTTGGTGGTTTGAACCTACTAGCCGCTTTGCAGGAGAAAAATGTGACACTCTGCTTCTGTGCAGATTCATAGACTTGGAAACCCTAAGGGGCAATTCTGTTTTGTCCCGTACGGTGGCTATGACTTTGCCTTGACGGGCAATTGGGTTTGGGTTTGAGCCAAATTGGTAATATGAGCAGCCAGAGTGCTGTTGAGATGCTTGATGGGTGCCTTTCCTTTCTGACATGATCCCTGTCTCGTTGTTGACTAAGTGTACCATATAATTGTGGCTTTCATAGCTGTCCTTTTCACCTTCTTCTCAATCACTAAGAGAAGTGATTGCAAATTTGTTTCTGGCATTTCTGAAAATTGCATCAACTTCAGTGCTCAAAAAAAAACCTATCTGATGATTAAGAACCTCATATTCATAGTTTTAGTTCCAAAATTACAATTTTAAATTGTGCCCAAGAAAAAGATCTGATTTCGAGTCCTAAGAAAAACGAAGTCCCGGCCTGGTCCGGCCTGCGGCAAAAGAAGTGCAGAAGGGTTCCCTGCCTGTGCTGCGGGCACATCTTCGGGTGGAGCAGGGCCTGCCATGCAGGCCTGGGGAGCTGCATATTTATGGGGTTTCTTTGACACCTGGTCAGAAGTCACACTGTTCCTTAAAGAAAGGTTGGTGGTTTGATTTCCCCCAGAGGCAAGTTCGACGAAGACTTGGCAATCTACTTCCAGAAGATAAGTCACAGGAGACTGGGACACTGTTCTGTTCTGACACCCACAGTTCTACTCTGAGCCACAGCCAGTAGTCAGGGGCCCCCTAAATTCAAGCGCTGTTGCTGAAGAGCTGGTATTCACCAGGTGCTTGTGGGTCTCAATTTCCTCATGTGAAAGAATGGATTATTTTTGCCTCTCTCTCTCTTTTTTAATTTATCTTCAGGACCACAGTTCAACACGTAATTACTATGCCCTAGGGCTCTTAGAGGGGCACTAGGGTACTCGTTTGCTTAGCATCCCAGTGCTTAGCATCCCAGTGCTGCATCCACTGTGCCACCGAAAACTATTCGATAAGCCTTCTCATGAAGTCATGTGTAAGCATATCACCATTTTCAGTAACCTATGGCCCTACTTAGCTCTTCTGAATGAACTACTCTCAGGTGGAGATGTAGGTTTTGTTTTGTGTCAGTTAACTTTAAAGCATTTTTAAAAATCTAACATTAGGGTAGCTTGAAAATTCTTCCCTGCATTTAAAAGTTAGGTAGCTTAAAAATTCTTCCCTGCACAGGGAGTAAACATCTTACTATTGATGACGCAATAAATGTTTGATGATACGTTTTGGTCATATAGTCATGAACAAAGTGATAAACCTGTGAAGTTGTTGAACAACACATTTAAATACTGACTGCTACTAAGGGAGAGGACATGAGAGATAAAGGTGACCAGAAGAGAAATTCAAGGACTCAAAACTACAGGAAAAAATACAAGAGAACTTCAAAAAGCTTGTGGAAAATTTGTGTTATCTTTCAATCATGTTTTCTCCTGAACTTTTTGAAGTCTCCTCCTACAACGAAGTGTGATAGACTTTATCAATAAAACAGAGCGAATGCCTTGCCACTTATTGCTTAGTCTTTCTGAATGGTTTTCCCAGAGGGAAAAATGATCCAGTAAAGGCTTGCCAGCTTTAAAGTTCAAAGGCACACTGGAATAAAACTTGGTCCCAATGAGAAAACACAATTAATATTAGTAATAATGATAATTAAAAAAACAGGTAACTGTATAATATTTACCATAAGAAAAACATGACTGCAATTTACATTAATTATAAGCACACCTTAAGCATGGTAGTGAAATTTTATTTTAATATTTGTGTGCTTAATTAGTTATTAAATTCTTTACATAATTAAAAAACATATTTAGAATGCTAAAAAGTGAAAAAGCCAGTGAAGCCTCCTTGGGTTTCCTAAATTTTTATCTGTAAATACCTTTGTCGAAGTGCTGCACAGTAACTGCAAGGCATGTAAGGACTGTTATAAGTGGGTTACCTTTAAATTATTTCTTAAAACAATCTTTCCTGAAGCTACAGGCACTTACAAAGCCCTCTCTGCACGGGGATTAAACATCTTTGCAATGATGATACAATAATTATTTGAGGATATATTTTTACCATATCATCAGGAGCCACATAATGAACCCCAGACGCGAGGAAAGTCAGAACAGAAGGGAAACTGGTAATTGTACGCTCAAGCAGTTGTTAGTACTCACAAATAAGGGCATTTTACAGGGAGCGGTGAGGGCATGCGTGAAGAGACTCTCAGGTCATACAGCCAGTTAGAGGCAAAGTTAGACCCACTTCCCCTGATTTGCAGCCTTGAGAATTGCCCATTACAAATGAAATCTATGTAGCTAAAAGCTCTGAGCAATAACTAGCAGTGAAGGTCAGAGTCTAAGAAAAATAGGCTCCTTAGAATAAGCCTTGAAAACTCTAGGACAGAACAAAAAAATGTTGCCATTGTCTGCTCTTAAAACGGGCATGTAGGGTAGTTACATAATTTTATGCCAACTTGAAGATATATGAAAGTATCGGGGTGTTAGCTAACCCATCAAGCAGGTCCCAGTCCGATGGTGCATCCTTACGGGCATGGCCTTCTTAAAAGGAGGGCCCTTGGAACATCTCCTCTCTGCTTTTCCCTTCCTGCTTGCTGACCCTGAGAGTTGCTAGAGCCTTGCCCGCTTCCCCTGACCTTGGATCCACGTGACCTTGTACCCACCAGCCTGTGATCTTCCTGCTTTCCGCATCACTGCCGTGGCTGCATGAGTCTAAAGCGGGACTTATGGACTCGTGCTGGATTTATGGACTTGAGCTGGAATGGGCTGGGATGTTGTCTTGATTTATAATTACTAAAGCTCTTTCTTCCACATATATGAATGTCTCTGGATTTGTTTCTGTAGTCAACCTGGCCTAACACAGCCAGTTATAGGGAAGAGACCCTGGAATTAAAGAGCCCTCTTCCAGTGTCCATGCCCCCAAACTACACAGGGCAGGCACAGCGCCACTTCTCAGATAATAACTTCAGTCCAAGGGACAGTCACTTCAGTCCAACTGCAGTCCTAGGGACACTGCTGACCCATAAGCGCCTTTGTGGGAGTTTAGGAAAAGGTGCTCCCTCTGGGAGGTTAAATTTAAAAAATACACGCATCTGGGTGATATGCAGGTTTGCTGACACAAGATAACTGTATGCCTTGCAAAATGTGTTCTTTTAATCTTTCCTAGAGGAACCTGAGGTCCCAGAGCACCCCACTTAGCAAACCAGTGGATGATTTTCACCTCTACCTGATCTCTTAGCAGAGCACTTTTGTGCAATGCCACTATGTGGTGATCTGGCTTTTGCTCCTGCTGTTTGGTTCATGAGTCCCGGGAACTAGAGTGAAATGTTGCAGTGTCTGAGTCCTTGATGGTGCAACAGTTGGCACCTACACAGCCATCTGTTTAGTCACCGAGGATGCATTTCTCTCTCTCTCTCTCTCCTTCAAAGGTGCATCTCCACTAATGCCTTCCCACTCAGCATCTCCTAGTCTCAAAGAACACAGTATGCTTATTTATCTTCACCTGCTTATGCATACAGTCACCTTTCCAGCTTACAGGTCTCTTGCAGAAAAGGCTGGTTTGCGGTCCATCAACACCTTTCCCTTTTCTTCTCAGGACTGCAGATAGACCACATTTCCCAGACTCCTTTGAGGTGAGGTATACTTTACGACTGAGAGGTGGGAAGTGAAGTGTGAATGGAAATATATCAGCTACATGCAAGCCTATAGACATAGGTGCAATCCTTGTTCTTTAGAGTCTCACCTATGAACCATAGGTTATGGGGTCTTTTAATATTGGGGAAGGTGGAGCTACTAGACGGAAGCAAACTGGGGTTCCTGAGAGGAGTCCTAATGGTGTTGTGGGTGTACATTGGACTGTAAGTCAACAGGCCTACCCGTCTGAAGCCACGAGTCACTGTGTGGGAGAAAGATGAGGCTTTCTACTCGCAGAAATCACGATGAGTTGGAACCGACTTCATAGCAATGAGTTTAGTTTGGAGTTTGGGGATCTGAGAAAAACGGTACAACTTCACAGAACTGTGCCATCAATTAGAAAATGGTTTGGATTAAGTCCCTGAGAAGTGGTGCTTGGGTTATAGGAAATATTCCGCCCTACTTTATTATGCGTGCTCAAGTTCATTTCAAATACAAAGGAAAGCATCATCTGAGTGCATGTCTCCCGTCCCCATGCTCC
>NW_022103900.1:6984790-6986847 GCF_000313985.2 Echinops telfairi
CAATCAAGCAATTCTGATGAAGAGCAACTCCATAGGGCAACACAGAACTGCTTCTGTTGGTTTCTGAGGCTGTGCAGCTCCATGGGAGCCGAGGGCTTTATCTTCCTCCTGCAGAGCAGCTGGTGGGTTACAAATGCCGAGCCAGCAACCCAACACATAACCCACGACCCCATCAGAGCTCCTTGTTGAAGACATCTCCAAGAAATCAAGCCTTCAGGAAAATTGAAAGTTGCTCATAAAACATTGTGACTGCCATAGACTTTTTACCTGTCCATGTTGGTAATCTTAAAACTGACTTAGGTTTCTTGGTCTCAGACACCTTCGCTATTCTGGAAAAAAGAATGCACAGAGGGGTTTGTTTATCATTCTTAGTCACACTGCCACAGGCTTTTCCAGAAAGAAAAAAGAACACATTTCCAGAGACTTACTGCAGTTGAGATCATAAAATCCAGCATATACTCTACAATTCTATGACTTGTCCCTCCAGTGCTCGGAGATACATTGAAAGACTAATGAAAGTGGGGTGGTTTTTGGTTTTGTTTTTTTGAAAAATGGATGCTTTGCTTTAAAATACCTCATTATGCAAGATGAACTCACATATCCCATCTGCCTTCTCAGCCCATCGTGGATAGTCATGCAAAACGGTGGGGAAGATGTGCACAGGAAGGCTAGACCTGCTGTGAGGGTTGGCTTGAGTTGGTAGTACACGAGTAAACTCCAGCAAGGAAGAAAATGGAAGAAAATGCGACTGTCAACCGTCAAAAGCTATAGTTAAAATTTGACACTTGTAATCTAACATCCTTAAAAGAATGCACAGAATAAAATTGCAAGTTAGTGCATCTGTTCATCAGATTAAGAGGATAGAAGACTGTTTTGCAGGAAATTTTCCTCAGAAGTGCTTGTGCTCTTAAATAAACTAATATAAACATCAATAGGAAAAGTAAACTTCCTATTCTTTGCTTTGATGGCAATAATATTTGAGGCAAAAATTAGGTTGCAAGAAGGCACTACATTTCTGTAAAGTGTTTCTTTTCCTTTTAATTGAAAATGTAGATTTAGCATTAGCCTGCTGGACTCAGTGTAGATGCATCTGATGGTGTTGGCAACATGGAAAGCATCATAACAGTGGAACACATGCCTGCTTCTCTCCTTCAGGGCTGACCAAGGTGGTGACCTTGGCTCCGTCAGTGGTCAGTGTCGCAGAGCTTCCTCATAGTTTGATCTGCTGCTGATTGGCCCCGACATCCACAAGGAACACAAATTTCTTGTTAATGTTGATCTTCTTTCGGGAGGACTCCGTGGTAAAGGAGGAACTTGGTGACGGCATAGTGGCCAAGCTTGTTTGTCCTGGGGGTGCTCTTCCAGGATACCTGGGCTGCCTGCATAGTCCCAGTGTCTTGGGCTGCCGGAAGTTGTGGATCTTGTGTGTGTATATGTGTGTGTGGCTTAGGATGCCTTTCAGCGCACAGCCTTCTTGGCCTTTAACACCACTATTTTGCTTCAGTTTTTCAGGGGGCAGGGGCTCCCTTCTTTGTCTCGGCACTTTTCAAGCTAAGCTTCAGATTCTCGGACTATAGAAGATAGTCAGTGATTCATATAGGTCAAGTGTAAGCCTATTCAATTGTTCAGACCACTTAGTGCTGTATAATGGAAACTTTGCAACCAATTGATTCTTACTTGAAGTGGTAATGGCGCACCCTGGATGGGGAAGTATGTTAGCTGTGGCGAGCTAAGCCACTGCTGCTACTGGATCTAGGGATGTAGTTAATAGTAAGGGACAAGTACAATCGTTCACAATACAAGGAATGTTTATATTAATGGTTTTAAGAGCAAATCTCTAAATATCAGGGTGCTCATTTAAGATGTACTATATAGAGTTTCATCCAAAATTTAAGGCATCAAATTTATATGTGTTTTGAAGAGTAGGATCTGGCTCTTGGTTCTTTCCCTTGGAAAACGCAAAGAAGGTTATTATACAAATTATGAACCTCTTTGATTCTATTTCCGTCCATGTAAAACAGAGATACTGTTATTGGCCTCACACATTTGTGAGTTAT
>NW_022103900.1:6987067-7026256 GCF_000313985.2 Echinops telfairi
AAAATGAGGAGTTGATGCCAGAGGCTTAAGTGGAGAGCAAATGTTTTGAGAATGATAAGGGCAACAAACGTAAAAATGTGCTTTACACAATTGATGTATGTATGGATTGTGAAAGAGTTGTATGAACTCCTAATAAAATTATTTAAAAAAAGAAAAAAGAAATCAATAACTATTAAGTTATATGTTGATAAGAGTGAATGTGACTTTTAGATGATGAGTAATACAGAATGAGATGTAAGACTTGAATAGAATCTAATATAATCTTGAACAGGAAATGCTAAATATTAGTTAAGAAACAATACAAAGGATAAATGAGTCAATTTAGGTTCAATTCTTTTAGATTTACCTTAATCATGGACTTAATGATAGGCTTCGTTGAATGTTAAATAAAACCCAAAGTAAGAGTAATTTAATTTGATTTAACAAAAAAATACACAGGCAAACATTGGAGATACAATAAATCCTGTATCATGGTAAAGCCATTCACAGGAATTTAGTTTACCAGTGCATATAAAAGTTAAGTTTGCACTATACGACAGTTGATTAGGGAGCTCTGGTGGCATAGTTTTTTTTTGCACGGGCTGCTAACTATAAGTTCAGCAGTTTGAAACCACCAACAGCTTGGGGTGGGGGGGGGGGGCGCGGTGTGTCTTGGCTTTCTACTCTCCTAATGAGTACCAGTCTTGGAAACTCACAGGGGTAGTTCTGTCCTGTCCTAAAGGGTCGCACAGGACTTGAGGGAAGTGAGTTTGTTTTGGTAATTTATTAAGTGTGCAATACCATTTTGAAAAAGTTTGAAATATTGTGAGAACCGCCAGATTGTGACATATGGAGTGAGCACATGTCATGGGAAAAATGGCACCAATGACCTTTTTCTTTGGGGATTGCTACAAACCTTCCATGTATTTGCAGAAAGAACAAGATTCAGCAAAGCAAGAAAGCAAAGCATGATAACAGGAGGTATTTCGGTATTGCAATCACACGCACACAGTTTGGATAAGCACCGCCCTGTTGTCAAGCCACCCTTGTGTATCAGACCCCAAGTTCTTCCTATTTTGTGGGTTCCATTTTTCCAAGATCACATCATCGTCCGTAGTAGCTGCTGGAGCTCAAACGATACATCCTTATTCTAGGCAGGAGGAAGGAAGGAAGGGCCAGAAAGATTATGCCACCCTTATTCGAAGACCTCGTCTAAATAACAAAATGTATTTCCTTCCACTTACATCCCATTGTCAAAAATGGGGCCACACTTGAGATACAGTGCTTCTGGGAAAGGAAGTCTGTTGCTAATACGGTAGAACAGACTGACAGACATAGAGGGCAGTCTAGAGGGCAACCAGAAGTCTCTGCCAAGCTTGATGTTTTTGTTTGTTTGTTTCTTTTTCTGGGCAGAAAGCAAAAATATTTGCACAAAGACAATAGCTGGGGAGAAAGCAGATCTGAGCATCCATTCTAGTTTTGACACTAAATAAATAAATAAATAAATAATAAGCAAGCAAGTCAAATTTACTGCCATGGAGTTGATTCTGACTCCCGGTTACCTTTGGGGACAAGGTAGGATGCCCTGTGGGTTTCCAATGCTGTCTCTCTTTTTGGAGTAGAATGTCTTTCTCCAGATTAATTAGATAAGGTTACTTTACACGTCCCACCCCATTTTTCCATCTGTAAAAATGTTTTCACTGATGCCAAACAGCCAAGAAGAGGTGGATGCAGTGACTCAAGGACTGAAACTCCCTGCCGTCAAGTCTACTCCTTTCTTACAGGGACCCTGCAGCAGTGAGAGGAAGCGCCCTGTGGGATTCCCAGGCTGGACATTATTATGGAAGTAGAAAGCCTCATCTTTCTCTCAAGGAATGGCTGATATGTTAGAACCGCTGAGCTTGTGGTGTACAGCCCAAGATGTAAGTAACCCACTACAGCACCGACCCAATCTAATGACTTCATGAAATGGTAAAAAGTTCAAGAACTTAATATTTTAAAAAGTTAGACAAGGTCATTGATTCGGAGAAAGGCCTGGAGTTCCACTATCATGAAGGGCATGCTCTTCCAAAGCAGAGCAGCCGAATCCAGGGTGTGAGCTGGATGCTGGGGGATGGCCAGGCCATGGTGGACCACGATGGGAACGTGAAGGATAAAGTTACATCTTGACCTTCAGTAAGTCTGACTGGGTGCAGAAACGCTGGTGAAACGACAGTACGTTCTGATACTACAGATACTTCACATTCCTTCAGGTTGGTATTGTTGGACGATTTCAGCAGAGGGGAAGATATACGCTGTTGACAAGTTCAGGGACAAAAGAATCAGGGGGATGAATGTGGAGAAGGCATTCTATGTTAGTGACGAGTCTAATACAGTGCTAGTGGTACATTTAGATGCCAGAGTAACAGGAGAGCTGCATCTTCTTTTCGGTTTTCCTCCTTTAAAATCTCGTTCTGTTTTAGGGTTCTGAGATTCCTTGTGGTCACTATTCGTTAGCCCTCCCACATCAAGTTTCCTGTCCCAACTCTTTTAAGTTCACACATTACAAAGGTGCAGTGATGTGCCTACAGCAAGTGCTGGCTCAGGATTGGCCAAGGACAATCACAGCAGTTCTATTTCCTGCTTTCCCTTTGACCTGCGGCCCTGATTGGATGCAGTTGTAGTCGCTGGGGGAACTTGGCTGCTTTCTGACTCTCCCTGTGTGTGTGTGCATATGTCTCATTTTGAGATATTGCATAGCCTTGGTCTACCTATTTACAGAATCATTGCTATGTGAGAAAAATAAACTTGTATTTTTTTTAAAGCCAGTAGTGTCTAGTTCTGAGTTAGAGTCAAAAGCATGTCTAAACGATAAAGCCCCTAAAGGAGGGACAGAAATGAAGCGCTGTGTTCGAGGGGGACTAAGCTGCACCCAACCCAACCACACTCACTGCCTGTCATCAAGTTGGCCCCAATTCATTGTGGTGACACATCGGCCTGCCAACTACAAGGTCAGCAGTTCAAAACCACCAGACATTTCATTGGGTGAAAGAAGGGGCTTCCGATTCCCATAACGAGGTGAGTCATGAGAAATTCACAGGGGTAGTTATACCCTGTCCTGTAGGGACACCACGAGCCAGCATCACCTTGATGGCTATGAATTTGGTTTGGAGATGCACCCAGGCAGTGTTGTGAATCTACTTAGGAATGTAGACTAGCACACAGGGGCAAAGTTATAAAACCGTCTTAGAGGTCATTGAATGCCCCAAAGGAAGGAGTCACTGGGCCGGGTCTCAGCACTAAAGATTCAGGGGACGCCATTGTCAAGTGGCAGAACACAGTTCCCAAAGACAACTTCTCCATGCTACTTTGGTGCATATTCACTGGGGTATCAAGAGCTCATGAGTTGCTGTTGAAGGTATGACAATCAGTTTCTCCCTGACCAGAAGAAAGAAGAAGGACGAAAACCAAAGACATGGAAACAATTAGCCCGATGACTAATGGAAAATACAAGCATCACCTAGTGCCCAGCGACCACCACCAACTATTCAGAAAGGGATCACGTTAAAAGGTCCTGGATAGTGGAGAGAGCAATGTAGGACGAAACCCAGGATCTTAGAAGAGACCAGTCTTACTGTACAGATGGAAACGCTTGCCTTTATTCACCCTTCAGGTCTGGAAGTGAACTCCCTGCCGGGGCTCAATTTTCAGTCAGGTTATAGACAAGCTTCGAAAAGAAACAATAACCCAAGTGAAGTATCCATCCCTTAGAATAATCAACCATTTCAGATCAAAGGGGCAGCATTGACCCCAGGACAAAGTTCTGAAGGATCAGGGACGAAGGAGGAATGGTGACAAGAAACCGGTGCTGACAGGTTGTGGGGATTGCAGTGAATGAGATGAAACACGAGGTGCATGAATTGTTGAATGGAAAATGTGTGATCTTTTCTGTAAACCTTTACCTAATTTGCAATAAAAAATATTTTAAGGTCAAGAGAGATACATAAATAAATAGGAAAATGTGAATTGTATGTCAGTGAAACTATAAATACACATATGCAACTATTCTGTCAAGTCCATATTTATTCCTGTGTGTACTCCCACTCTCCCTCCCACACCTGTTCAGCCTTTGTCTCCCTATGCCTTTACTCATAGATCATGGTTATTGCAAGATTGTGTACATAAGAGTTTTTATATCGCCTGCCTTTTACTCTGCAAATTTCCCAGTGTCATCCCCTGCCTCTCTCATTTTTTTGCCCTCCTCTCTCTTAATTATAGATGCCTTCCCCATCACCCACGTTAACACATGTCTGCCTTCCCTCTCGACTTTTACCAAGTTCCATCCCAGTATAGTCTATTTACTCATATTTGGTGCTTGTATATTGACACTGAAACCACTTAGTTCATTAATCCATCAAACTATTAATACTTCCAAAAGATTTTTGAATGTATGTTTGAGCTCAGCTGCATAAATGAATCTATATAGTCATTTATTAAATTTGTACTCATTTATTTTTAATTAAGTAGTTAATTAATGAATTTGTTTTTTAACAATTTCAGTGACATATAATCATACTTTTCAACAGTTCAATCACATTCAATCACCACTGTCACAATCAATTCCAGGACATTTCTTCTTCCTTGTCCTTCTTGTTGTTAGCTCCCCATTTCCCACCAACCTCCCCTGCCCTGTCCCTTTGAAACCATTAATCTGGTTTTTGTCTTTATAGGCTTGCCTATATTGGGTTTCATATAGAAAAATATGCAAAATAAAACACAAAATGACAGAATGAAATAGATAAAAACTTCAATAAAAAATAAAGCAGACAGAAGATATCTAAAACTGGAACAATTATCCATTGGTTTAAGAGGGAGAGGAATTGACAAGGTGTCATTTTATGCCCTAACCACAATTCCAGTAAGCCACCTTACAATGTCCACTGTCCAAAGTAACAAAGCCTTTCCCACCCCTGGACCACAGTCAGAGGGGATTAACCAGAGACTTAATCCATCTGGGGAACGTGCTAGTGGGGTTTGGGCTTCCACTGATCTCCATAGCCTTCGGCAATCCAGGTGTTAAGAATTTAGGCTCTAACACCATTTCCTCCTCCAAATTTGGATTTTATTATTTACAGTTTTAGATCACACAGGCTAGTGTGCTTCTTCCATGTGGGCTTAGTTGACACTCACTTAGATGACTGCTTGTTTTCAGAACAGTGTTTGGGATATATACTTCACATATCATACAATTTAAGTGTTCAATTATATTAAGAAGAGTTGTGCAATTATCATCACAATCAGTGTCAGAACATTTTCATCTTTAACTCATTGTCATAGCTCCCCATTTTGCCCCATTCTCCCCTGCCATGCCCCCAGGCGGCTGTTTCTATAGATATAGCTATCCCGGGCCCCATATAGAGAAAATCGTATGAAATACAAAGAGGAAGCAAACAAACAGACAAAGCAACTCAACAATGACTAGACAAGACATGAAAAACTTCATTCAAAAGAGAACATAAAATATTAAAAACTGAAAAAAAAATTTAAATGGGTCCGAAGGGAAAACAAATGATAAGGGTCTAATTTAATTATATCTGCTTAATCAACTTTACAATGCTCTCTGTCAGATAAAAAAGCTATTCACATCCCTCAAATTATATCACAATGAAAAAAGGAGAAAAAAATATAAACAAATACAAGCTTTTAAGACCCCACACAGTAGTCTTTTTGATAGCTAGGTGCCATCTGCTGTCTTCACCACACTTTGCTGTCGCACCCACATCTTCAGTGATCACGTCATGGGAGCAGGTGTTGAGCAAGGTCTTTATAGTGCTTTTTAAAGATGAATTATTTCATATTTTATTTTATTAAAAATATTAAATCCATTGAATTTCAGAATATTTTATTAAATACTCTCCATACCCTTTTGATCACAAAACCCAGAACCTCCTCGGATAAATCCGATAATAGCAATTAAAATTTTCACTTTGTTTTTGACCCAGCTAGGAGCATAATTAACAAACATTTCTATTCTAAAATGACTGAACTAAATAACTATGCATAAATCATATTTCAGATGTTAATCACTCAATACTAAGGCTTCATCAAGAAAGCTCCTAGGAGAATATGCATAACTTTATTTTCTCCACCCAGAATTTTAAGCTCACATTTCAAAACATCTCCAGTCTGGCATATCTTTCAAAGTGTCTTATGTAAGTTTTGTAGGCAATATTAATGGAAGGAATGGCAGTGTTGGTTTTAGAATCTATTTACAAAATGATGTACACAACTACAGAATATTATAATGCAGAAATTATTCTTTTCATCTTACATAGATTATACACTTCGAAACAAGACGGGAAGAGCAAGTCTGTCAATTGGCTTTAAGGCTTTTCTACCAATATCTCGTTGGAAATACAAATCCATTCAGAGAGGCCTTGGACAAAAGGGCCAGGCATTCTATTTCCACAATATCTGACATTGAAAATCCTAGAGGTCACAGGTCTGCTCTGACACACGGGGACCACCAGGGGTTGGAGGGGATTGAACTGGCAATTGGCTTTGACATCATTATGCATGGTTTTTACCTTAGGGAAGAAACGATGCCATTTCCTGTCTTCTTCCAGAAGTGGAGATTTTCAGGTGGAAAGGATTGGCCCTGACGTGACCACAACTCCAGAGAACAAGCATGGAATCCAATCACAACCGGGTCTACGTCACAGGAAGTTACTTGTTTTGTGAGATGCCTCACAGCACATTGCCTTCCTCATAAACCTTACTTTAAATCTAGAGACTCGTCTTAGAAAACCGAATCCACCGAAGCAAAAAGAACTCACTGAAAGCACTAACAGCACACAGATAAATTATGAAAGCGCAGCTCTTTCCCTTTCTATTGTAGCAGAGCAGGTCAAAAAATCAGCTCACAACACTTACATAAGCTAACAAGCGAAACATGTCTGTCACACATTTGTTAAGAGTAGGAAGAAACAAGGAATGGTTTGGATTTATTTGAACATCCATTCAGAAGATCTTATCAAAGGCACTTAAGGCCTTTTCAAAATGGCTAACCTCGGTTTCCGTATTCCAGCTGCCATCAAAAACCAAACCAAACAAATGGAGCCCAAGGAATTCCTTCTAGGACACTCTGTCAGTTATTAGCAGATTCCAGACCAGGAGGCTCCTCTTGCGACCTCTGAACCCAATTCTGTTTCTACAAGATGATTTATCTTTTAAGGGCCTGGGTCATATTAAAGACATTAACTACTATGGAAATTCAAAGCACACGTTAATTAGGAATAGTGAGTTAAATAATGACAGTCTCACATAGTCACAGCGAGAATGAGGAAGCGGGAGGGCAGTAATGGTGAATGGTAAAATAATCACATATAAAAGCAGAGTCCCAGAACTATCAGGATCATCAATGAAAACGTTAGGGACTAACTTAAGTGTCCTATTGCAGGGCATAGGCACACTAGCAAATCTAATGAAGGAAATCACACAGTAGAAGACAAAATAGATGAGTGGGATTTACTAAAAATAAGACATTTCAGTGCATCAAAAGAATAAAAAGAGAACCCACAGACTTGGGGATAAATCATTAGCAATGACACAATAAACAAGAGACTAATTTCTAAAGACTATAAAAAACTGCAAAATCTCAATAGCAAAAAAAGAAAAAAGAAAAAAATCCAATTAAAAAGTTGTCAGAGGACATAAACAGACAATTCACCAAAACCGACATCTGAATGGCTAAGAAACATATGAACAGATATTCAAAATGACTAGACATCCAGGAAACGCAAATCAAACCAACGAAAACCCCGTTCAAACATCAAACAGCAACACAGGTGGGATAGGGTTCAGAGAAATGTGACTTCCCCGATAAGGCCAGTGGGTCTTTAAATACGTACAGCTGTTGTGGAAAATGATAATGGTGCTATCTCCAATGACTGGGAACAGAAATTCCATATGATCCAGCAATACCTCTGGGTTAATTCTTTATTTGAGCCTTCGGTTTCTATTAGGCTTCTTTCTACTGGGTGGAGAGAGCTCAATGGTTGTGCCTTCAGAGTGTGTACTCTACAAAAGTTAACAGTCATAAGGCTAATGGACGTGTGCATCCTCATATTCATGACAACTTTGTTCACAAGAGCAAGAAGTTGGAAATAGCCCGAATGCCCGGTAGTATTAGAATGGATAAAACACTTTTACAAACACACAATTATATACACTCAATGGAATACTAAAAAAACACACTAAAATCCAATGATAAAACCAAGAAGCACTTTGTCGTGGTATGGATGAACCCAGAGAACCTTATGCTGAGTGAAGCTAGTCAATCACTCAAGGACAAGTATTATATAATATCATTACTATAAGGATAAATACCTAGACAGAAACTTGCATAACCAAGGGAATAGACTGTAGAGGCTCCCAGGGGAGGGTAGAGAGGGTAGGCGTGTGACATGGTGGACTGCAGGGTTGGCAGGTGTTGGCTGGGGAGAAGGGAGAATGAAGTCCATAAGAAGGAGAAGAGAAATCAGGGAAGGGGGTGGGGCGATAGAATATGGGCTGGAGAGGGTTGATGGGTGGTTTAAACTGTTGAGGGCAGAACTGATGTCTGAAATGTAAATCCCTCCACGTAATTCATAATAAAAAATCAATAAAATATCTAAGAGGTCCTCAGTAAAGAATCTTTACCTATTGGCAGTCTTCTGCATACTAATACCAGACTTATAAATAACTTCCACTTCCCCTTTAATGTTGCATAAATTTGCCCTTACTTAGAAAAGATTGAACTCACCTCTATTCAAAATAAATTCTTCATCACAGTCACCTTTATTAGCTGCAATTTAGCTTTTAAATCATTGGAAAAGCTGAATTAAAATAAGCAACATAAATAATAACATTAAGGATACCCATCTTAGAGTCATCAACCACTTGGTTTAAAAAGGTATTCTCTCATTTGATCTCATTCGCCCTGCATTCATTGCCACAGCATAGATTCGTACTTACAGAAATAGAGAATAAAAATGAAAGATGCCTGGGATGAGAAAGCAGTATCAGCATCTTTAATAGAATTAAGTCTGAAACATAAAATTGGTATTCAGCTTTCTGAATCATAAATGTGGGGTAAAATCAGAAAGGGGAATACATGTTGTTCTACCCGAAAGGGAAGGGTGAAGTGGTAAAATAGGGAAATGAACTGCATGTTTGAGAACTTCGTCTCTGGAATGTACACTTTGTTAAAAAGCGTATGCATGAAGGGCTTAGAAATGAAACTATACAGAGTCATTAATTATAAAAACGCTACAGGTTGCCAAGATCAAATAATTCTAAAAGTAATTTCAAATTTTCCCCCAAACAAAGCATGACTGATGCTTTTATTTGGGGTTGTTTGGATGATTGATTTACATGCGCCAAGACTGGGAAGTGAGCATTTCAATTCTGTGATATTAATATCCATTGTCACCACCTGGTTAGTGGCCTTGTTTGAATGAGATCATTTTTATATTCCAAATTTCTTTGACTATTCTCAGGGCTTGATGAGAGAAATCATTAAATTCTTCTTTCATAGAAAATGATATGGAACATAAAAGAAGATTTAATGGCACTTCAGAACTAAGTAGACATATGGGAAGTGAAAGAAGCTTGTCCCCCAAATAAAAGTAATACATTGGACAACAAGATCAACAACAAAAGGACTAATAAGGTACTTGAACACCGTTGGCATACCTAAGATATATCAAAGTAAACATCTGATTTCTGGCATCGTTTAGATCAAAGACATTGATGACAATGCTTTCAATACTTAAAACAGAATCATTGCCATGCAGAAGCTCTCCAATATCAAACGTGAACATGCACAGGAATCATCTGAGAATTCTGACTCGGCGGGCTTATATGGGGTCTCCTGGGAGACACAGAAGTTGCTGGTCTGGGGACCACACTCTCAGTATAGAACACTATTTATTGCATGGAAAAGGAACAGACACAGGGGCTGGTCTTAGGGCACCTGGGTGGCATAGTGATTACACCCTGGGCTGCTGATGGCAAGGTGGGCAGTTCGAAACTCCTAGCCACTGCACCGGAGAAAGACAAGTGCTCCTACTCCCGTAAAGAAATCGAAAGGGGACGTTCTACTCTGTCCTCCAAAAACCAAAACAAAAGGTTAAAGAACTTCGTCTTTGGAATGTCTTTGCATTAAAAAGCGTATGCATCTTTTTTTCTTTTGATGTGTCCCTAATAAATGGGATCTGCATCAAATTCATTTGACCTTAGCCAAAAGGCTGAGAAGCGATGTGCACCAGATTCAATGTATTACACTCCTTTCTCCTGTAAGGAAGGGTTGTTTATTAGCCAATTGAAGAAAGGACAAATTATGTGATTGTTAACTAAGTTTGGGAAAACATAAAGACTTCCAGAAATTCTATAGACACTGGTCTCCTGACACTAAGGCCCAAAAGGGGAAGAACAAAGCCTAACAACCCTGCCCAAAAGGAACAACCCGGCCCTCCCTCCCCCAAAAAAAAAGGTTGCCCAAGTAACAGTCCATGGTGCTTTCAATATTCCTCCAGCACCACAATCCAAATGCACCCACATTTTTCTACGGTCTTCCTTATTCAGTACCCAACTTGCACATGCCCATGATCTACGGAGAACACCATGGCTTGGGTCAGTGCACCTTAGTCTGAAACCTAATACCCTCACTCATCAATACTCAAAAGAGGTCTACCAGGCAGAGACCATCGTAATCTTGATTTTGCTGGATCAAACTGGATGTTGGGCCAGTTGACCACCCTATGGACACGACCTGAGTTTGTTCTGGGTCCCACTGTCCCTCTTGTTGGTTCCATGACAGAAATGTCTTCCCTGGCTTTATGAATTTTGATGGGAGTCTTTTCCTTCTGAACACATTATTTGTATTTTTGTCTTTGTACTGTTGTGATTTTATCCTTACCACCTTAGTCTGGTATTGTTTTTTATCGTTTTCTGTTGGGTCTCCCAGCTGTGAAGCACAGGAGGAGTGGATGCATAATGATAATAACTGATGGAAGAGGAATACAGGGATGGGTGCAGGCGGGGGAGGTGGTAAGGGGATTTGGGGTACGGGAGGGAGCATCAGAAAATATTGTGAATGAATGACTCATATTAAAGGCGATGTAACCATGGGAGAGCATGCTTCAAAATTAATGTGGTAATGGGTGCACAATTCTCTTTCATGTGATTGAACGATTGAACTGTTGAATTACATGTTATATAAACTACATGCCTATAAAGCTGTTGAAAAAAATAGTTATTTCATCAATACGGTCTGTATACCAGATCATATTATCTTTATTGTCTCTAATAATCTTCAAATAAAGCTCTGAAAATAGAATGAAAGTTCTGTTTGGCTAACTATGGTAAGACTTATGAGAATGTGACAAGAGTGGGTATAACTCCAGCAAGGGATTTTAATATAATTCAGTGTTGAGTGTTTATATGGCCTCTAGTTTGTGCTGGAATGTCAATGAATAATCAGCACTATCCCGTCTTCTCGTTAAATGTATCAATACTATAAATCGTATCATGTTGAGATTCAAAATTTATTACTTTGCTTAAAGAGGACAACCTATTTTTTTTCAAAGCAATGCATTGTTCTGGGTATACTTGGAATAATGAGCACATTTTGTCTATCCTTTGCTTCGCATGTATATCTATGCCACGCTGGGGTCACAAACGCTCACGTTTTCTGACACTTTTCCTTTGTCCTTGGCAGGTTCATTGGTCTGCTTTTGTATTGTATTACAAAGATTTTCTTTTTCAATGATAAAGCTTACTCTGTTCTAGTTCAAATCTTTTTTAAAAATGGAAATATATATGGCTATATTCTACTAAGGGAATTTTTACAAATTCTAATCATGTTTATACTATTGGGAAAAGAATAGAAGCTGGCATAATTCATAGGAGCTTAAGAAGATTAACCTACTTTCATTATTCTTAAAATTTGATGGCTTTCATTTGTCATTAATTTTTAGCAGAGTGTCTGTCACAATTAATAAAAATACCTATATTTAAAATTTTTATATTATCTATTTTCAACTAAGAACAGTCCATTGGATACTTATTTTTTTACAAATAGTAATTTAAGAAATATTTTTCATAGACATTGAGGTACAATTAGGCATAATAGATAAATTATATTTTTTCACATCCTTAAGACTAATATCAACTGTAAAGCCTACTGGTGCCCTAGAAACTGATGTAGAGATATTGTGAAAGTTGAATTTGACAGAATTTCAAACTAAAAAAAAACGTCTGCCTTCAGTTTCATGTTAAATTCAACAGTCTCTAGGATTTGCATAATATTTTAGAATACTATTTGGGTTATACAAGGATAGATTAGGGTAATTTTCTTCTTAGAATTTCTAATGTTGGTGGGCAAAGTCAGAGAATCCTCATAGCAGTCTGCTGGAAACAGCGTGTGAGGCGTTCATGGCTCAGCCCGCTGCCTGGAAGGACGGGTGCTCCTTAAGGGTTTCAACTCAAACAGGCTGGTTGGTTAGAGAGCCACAAAAGAGTGAAACAACAGCAACAACAATTAAACAGTCATCCTTCAGGTGCGAACAACATCGCCAGTTTCATCATCACAGACATCCTTACTATTAGGCCCTTACAACATACATAGGAGGGAGCTTCCCAAAGTCATGGGAAAATAAAAGGGAACGGAATTTTTCCAGGAATGCCTTCAAGTCCTCTCGTACAGACAAGGAGCCCTGTGACATAATGGCGGTGCATGGGCTGCAATCCACAAGATCAGAAGTTCTAAACCACCAGCAGCTCTTGGGAGAAAGATGGGGCTTTCTCCTCCCATAATGAGTTACCATCTCCACCTCGCTCTATAGGCTTGCTATGCGTCGGCATTGACTGGATGGCAGTGAGCTGTAACACAATGTTGGCAAAAGGATTTTGCCGTCCTGAGATGGAAGACAGGAGACTTTGTATGGGCACGAGGAGCAGAAGCCGGGAACAGTTTGGATCAGTAGACAGAAGAGACAAAAATGTTCCTGAGGCCGACTCGAGAGATTCTGTTGATGCTTTGTAATGTGCGTAAGGAAGAGATGGCTTAAAGAGAAGTACTGGAGAAGAGTACATATAATTAGCAGCTCCTTCCTCTAGATTTTAAGGAGCGCAGGTGATGCTGGGGGTTAGGTGTTGGGGCTGCTACCCCAAGGTGGTGGCTCAAACCCCCTGTCGTGCGGTGGGTGAACTATATGGCTGTCTGTTCCCATAATGATGGACAATCTTGGAAACCCTCTAGAGCAGTGGTTCTCAACCTTCCCAATGCCGTAACCCTTTCATACAGGTCCTCATGTGGTGGTGACCCCCCACCAGAACATTATTCTCATTGCTCCTTCACCACTGTCATTTTGCTACTGTTAGGAATCGGACAACCCCTGTGAAAAGGTCATTCGACCCACAAAAGGGTCTCAACCCACAGGTTGAGAACCGCTGCTATAAAGGCTGACTATCAGCCACATAATAGCAATAGGTTTGGTTGGGATTTTCTCTAGATTTTAAGACCGTTCCCTGATTGCATCATTTCCTATTCTGCTTTCATTTGCTTCCCTGGAGATATATTACATGTGCAGATATTATCATTTATTGTCCTGTCTTCTTGAGCATTCTCACTCAGGCGTCAGAACTCCTTGCTCGAGGGTTCTGGGACATTTAGCAGGTTTTCACAAATCCCAATTGAGCAGGAAGTAGGCAGATCAAATCGGTCTTTACAAGAGGGTATTGATGTGCAATGACAGTTGACACTTGCCCCACTCCCCTGTGACAATACTTAGTCAGTTTCTGATTTCTTAATCACTGTGTGCCGCTCAGACACCACCCAGACAGGTAGGTAACCTTTTCCCTTCCCCAGAGCTGCAACCCCTGAAGTTAAGAGTAGCAGAGTGGAAGCAACTTTAAGTTCCTACAAGACTCAAATCTCCTTAAGTCTTCAGGGAGACGAACCCTGTGTGTGAAGTTTTCTGCTGTTCTTAGACAGTCTCCTTTCTCCCTGCCTTTTCCCACACAGGAACACATCCTTGTCTCTAGGGCAGAGGTGCTTTTCTTGAAGGTTAAAGGAGAAAAGAGATGGAAAGGAAGGGCCGTGAAGCCCAGTGCGGGGCGCTCACATAACGCCTGAAGATGTTGCTGAGCAGCGATGTGCATGTGGCTTTTTCGTTTATCACACTCACCGTATTCAGACAAATAATCTATTTTCAGGTTGCTTTTAAAAAGAGATTTTTTTTCTCCCTTATGTCTTCGTGAGCTAAGGCTGCCACTACAACATACCACAAGTTTGTGGCTTTAAGGAACAGAACTTTATTATATCATAGTTTGGGGAGGCTAGAAGTCCAAATGTGGACATTGGCTCCAGGGAAAAGCCCTTCTTTATTTCTTTCAGCTTCTGGTAGATGCCAACAATTCCAGGGAATCCTGGGATTGTAGATGCATCTGTCTCCATCATTACATAATGTCTGTCTTCCCACTGTTTATGAGTCTCCATATTCCCATTTATTGGATACCACTCAGAAAGGATTGGGGCCACAATCAAACAATGCATTGCCTTGGGTCAATCTGCTGCACAGCCTTTTCAAAGTATTGAAAAGCAAGGATGGTACTTTGAGGACAAGGTGGGCCTGACGACGCAAGCCATACTGTTTTCAATGGCCTCCTGTGCAGTGAAAGTTGGATATTGAATAAAGATGACCCAAGAAGAATTGATGCTTTGGAGTATGGCGCTGGCTAAACATATAGAAAGTGCTATGTGCTGCATCTTGGAAGAAGAAGGGCAGCACGCTCTTTGAAGCAAGGTTGCTGAGCCTTGGTCTCACGTACTTTGGACGTATGGTCAGGAGAGATTAGCCCTTGGAGAAGGGTATCATGCCTGCTAAAGAAGAGGGGCAGAGAAAATAGGAAGGCCTTTCATAAGATCGACTGACACAGTGGCTGCAACAAGGGACAGGACTGGCAGTGTTTCCCTCCATGTACATAAGGTCACTGTGAGTTGACCACCTAGCAACTAACACCGACAACAGAAAGGATTGCATGAGGAGCCCAGGTGGAGCTGTGGGTAAGCAGTGGGCTGCTAACTGCAAGGTCAGCAGTTGAAATCTTACCAGCTACTACGAAGGAGAAAGATGAGGCTGTCTGCTTTTATACAGATGTACAGTCTTACAAATCCAAGATAGTTGGAATCAATCGGATGGCAGTGGGTTTGTTTCTTGGTTGATCATTCAAATCTGAACTCATTAACATAACAAAAAGTATACCTAACAGGATCACTTTCACAAATAAATGATTTCATATCATTTTTGGTAGATAATAAATGCTATAATGCCACTATTTTTTAAACTACAAAATCCATCTTTGTTTTCCTTCTTTTCTCTTGTCCAGCCACCTGGTGCTGTAGGGAGTTATCCCCTGGGTATAACCACAGGTCAGCAGTTTGAACCCACTAGCTGCTTCTCAAGAGAAAGGTGAGGCTTCTGCAGTTGTGAAGATAAGCAGTCTCAAAACCCCACAGGGGCAGTTCCACTCTGTCCTGTAGAGTCCCTGGGAGTCGGAATGCACTGGACAGCAGTAAGCATAATAGTAGTACTTTCTTTCTTCGTAACATTTAAGAAGCTGCACATCTGGCATGAATTGCACTATCTAATTGCAATGCAGCAATATTGAACGGATTTCATTGAGTAAGACACGTTTATAACTGAACTTTTTTACCTTAAGCGGAATGTAGTTTGCCTTATAATGGCTTTTTAATTCAGTAGTATTCTATTTAAGAAGAGTTCAATATAAATTAAACAGATTTTTTTTAATGCAGAAGAAAAAAAATCTGATCTAATTGTTTTGAAACCACATTTTTTACTAATCACTTTCTTCCTGAGCAGTAACATCACGCACTGACATTGAGTTGCGTCTGACTTATAGCGACCCAGGAGAACGGTCCTGTGGATTTCTTGGGACTCTTGGGACTCTTTAAGGATTGTGTAGTGTGTAAGTTCAAGTTTTTTAAAAAGTCAAGAAAATAGAACATTCATGAGCTGCAATTAGCCTTCAATTACCCACATTCCAAAGTCAGGTGGCCTGGGTGGCATAATGGGTGATGTGTTGGGCTGCCTGACACGAGGTGTGAAGTTTGAGTCCAGCAGCTGCTTTACAAGAGAAAGGGGAGTTTCTCTCGTCCTGTAAACACGGAAAGTGTTGGAAACCCATAAGGGTGCTTCTCCTCTGTCCTACTGAGTCATATGAGTCCGTGGCAGTAAATTTGGTTTAGGTTTTATAAATATGTTCTCCCAAGAAAGGGGCATGTCTGTACTTCCATAGGGGAGGTTGTCTAGAGTTGTCAGTCTAATAATGGAACCATTAAGTTGGGTATAATGTTGACTAAATATTATCTAAAACACTTTTGCAGTGACCTACATTCTTATTAGGCCAAACTTTTCCAGACACAATCAGACAGAAAACATATTGGAAAAACATTGTGTCATACTTATGCCAAGAGCTTCAAAAAGCTTATGGAAAATTTCCTTTAACTTTAAATTCCATTTTTTTTCATGAACTGTTTGAAGGTACTTTGTGTAAGTGAGATTTGAGTATATCTAAAATTTAGACATATGAAAGCGCATGGAATTATTCTTGTGTACAATTTATTTTGACAAAAATATAAGTATTAAAACAATTTTATGCAAAGACATAAAATAACTTCATAAAATAAAATTAAGAACAATAAAAAGACTATATGTAGTCAAATGATAAACTGTGCCAAAAATTACAACTCACACCATGAATCAAGGGCTAATTTCCCTACAATAAAAAGTACTTGCAAATTAATAAAGCTAGTCAATTTTCAAATAGGCAGAGAATATAAGTAATATATAACAGAAAGCCCTCGATGGCAAATTTGTTTTTCACCATGATATGGGTTAACTGCTTTGAAAGCATTTTACATGGTTTCAGAAGTTGAGCAAAAATGTAACTGAATGATGGATAATGAGAACCAGGTTTCATACTATCATAGAGAAGTTTATATGACCGGATTACAGTTAAGAGACAAGTATAAATGAATTATATTTTAATCAAAGTATAATAAAGTATAAAATCCACTGCTTAATTCTGGTTAATAGCTATAGGTTTATAGAGTGCTTCCAAGACTGTAAATCTTTATGGGAACACACAATCTCCTATTTCACCGAGGGGAAGGTTGGTGGGTTTGAATTGCCAACTTTGTGGTCAGCAGTCAAATGTCTCACGCACACAGTATTAGGACTCCTTCTTATAAACAGAGAGGAAATATATAGAAACACAGATATACATGTGCATATGGACTTACACACATGCATACAAATACTTAACTCTGTGCATTGAGAGGATCTAGAAGCAATTACTCTCCAATAGCCAAGAAACATACTCAATGCCCAGATTTTGGTTTCTAAGAACTATTCTTCAATAAAATGAGCTCTGTTAATGCAGTGGATAAGTAGAGGCTGCTAACCAGAGGTCAATGGTGTGAATTCACCAGCAGGTCTACGGAGGAAAGATGTGGCACAGAAATCTTGCTTCTGTAAGGATTACAGCACTGGATATCCTATGAGTGGTCCTGTGCCATAGGATCACTATGAGTTAGAATTGACAATGGCAATCAGTTTGGATTCTTCAATGAAAGAACAGTGGCTCTTGGGAAAGGGCCAGCATTCAGGCTGGGGCCAGGAAAACAAAGATGGTACTACAACGTCACTGGACTATATTAAATATGTTTAATATAGGTTTATATTTAATTACATAAGAATGTTTTGAACATCTTGCTAAATGAATAAAACCAGATTGAAATACTGAATAGACAATATAGTTTTGATTGTGAAAATAATAGTGAAACTTAAATTAAAAAAAGGCAAACAAACAACAAAAATATATAACTTTGTATCTCTATTTGACAAGTATAAAAATATCAGGGCTGATTCTTCTCAGTTCAGCCATGGTCAACAAAACATAACTAGAATGGAGTTGAATTGGTAAAATGTGGATGTACTGAAACAATAATAGAACTGTAAAAATAATGGGGCTATGCCCTGCTAGCAACTTGCTCTCTCTCTAGAAAACCAGGACAGCATGCACGTTGCATAGCAAACACATTTCTTGACCTGCCTAGTGAGAAATAGTAGAAACCTCTTCAAAGATGGTAGCCAATTAAACCACTTTGAATGTGCTCCTCTCCATGGTCCTGGCAAAAATCCAACCTCCCACATCAAGATCCTGAAAGGGCTCATTATACCTCTTCTGAATATTTAATTCCAGGGTTCTAACCAATAATTTTTCCCACGTTGGTTAACGTTCCACTACACCAAAATTTTAAAAATCAGGTTTGTTCTGGTTTCACGCTAGTGGCCATGATTGAACCAGTTCACACTTCTTGAAAATATTATGCTGACAGTGGTTGTTCAGGAGAAACAGTCTGTCCCATGTAGAGGTGTGTGGGGACAGACAAATAAGGAGTGAAGGTAACATCTATCCAGAAATGTGTCCACTCTTATTTAGAAATTTTCCTAATGATTTATGTTACTGGAGCTTTTTTTAATAGCATGCAATGTTTGAAAATAACTGAATAGTTCATCATTATGGTCTACAGCCCATCTAACCAATAGAATGCTACATCACTGTTATAATGAAAGATATGACTTTAAGTAAATGGATAAGGACAATTCTACAAATTATAATGTGCAGAGGAACAAATTATAATGTGATAATATGACTGGCTTATTAACTACACATTGTACACACATACACACTGGGACAGGAAACTGCTTACAAATGTTTGTCTTTAGGGAGAGTGATGGTTAATTGAGGAGAATGTGTTAGTATTTTACACTATGCATACTTTAGATGTCGGATGGTGTAAGATATGACAAAATAATAATAAATTATCAAGAGTTCATGGGGGAGGGAGTAGTGGGGCAGAAGGGGAAAACATGAGGAGCTGATACCAAGGGCTCAAGTAGAAAGCAAATGTTTTGAGAATGGTGAGGGTAACAAATGTACAAAAGTGCTTGACACAATGGATGGATGTATGGATTGTGATAAGAGTTGTACGAGGCCCCAATAAAATGATTAAAAAAAAATTTAAACTCAGATTGTTTACAATGCCATCTCTCAAATAACGGAAAGAATAAAATCAATGAAGTAATTAATTCTTATTAGGTTCTATTAACAATTCAAGTCATTGAATAAACATTTGTCAGATGTTTTAATAACCTTATGTGATAATTAGGCTTTGCGTCCTCTTGGCTGGTCCAGGATGCTCAGTGGTTTGGAAGTTGAGGCCTCTCCCATGATGTGGTCTAACATAATGTAAACAACTCCGCGATGGAATCTTCTGTGAGCGGCAAAGCAGCTGTAAGAGGGTTAGGGAAGAATGTGGCCACCTTTCTCAGTTCACAGACTTGCTACAATGGAAAGGAAGCGCTCTCATGGTGTGGTCTACCGTGATTGAAGCAGACTCTGGGAAAGGTGATCCCTTCTTGTTGGTCAGGATCCATTAACTGTCTCATCAGCCATGGGCTCTCTGGACTTGAGTCAAGGGCCCCTATGAGGCCTGAAGACCCTGAGAGCGATCAGTGGTCTACCATATTGCCTGACAACTTTGGATTTCATTGATGCGCAGCAGGTGCCTGCCCAGGTGACCCTGACTTCATGCCCCTCTGTCTTCACAGTCTAGGCTGTTCCTGTTTCCTGGGTTGTATTCCTCTTTCTTGCCATCAGCCGTGGCAGCTCTGTGCATCAGAAAAGGCCTCCAGCTTAATATCTGACCCACAAACATGAACCAGCTGAGGCGTAAGCACTTCTCTAACGATGTGAGCCACTCCCTTGAAAAACAATTCTCTCTCTTTTACAGCAGTCTGTCTGCCTGTCTATCTACAGATCTATCCTATCTATCTATCTGTCTGTCTGTCTGTCTGTCTCTCTCTCTCTCTGTCTATCTATCTATCTATCTATCATCAATCATCTTTCACTGGTTGTGCTTCTTTAGAAAGTCCAGCTGAACACATTTAATTATTTATCTATTAATTTGATTACTTGGCTGTTTAATGTTGCTGTCAGGCACTGTCAAGTACCAACCCCAGATGCAGAAGAAGAAAACACTCATGGTCCTGCAATAAGTCATAATCATTGCTCTGTCTGAACCCTTGTTGCAGCCACTGTGCTAACCTATCACATTGAGAGCCTTCCTCTTTTTCATGGACCTTCAACTTAACCAAGCACAATGTCCTTTACCAGGAACTGGTCTTTCCTCAAAGTATGCCCAAAGCATGTGCCACAGGATTGTCACCCTCTCTTCTAAGAAACATTCCATGTGCTTCGTCTAAATCAGAATTATTTTTCATTCTTCCAGCAGTGCCATGGACTCATGGTACTTCCAATATTCTTCAACAAGAACAACATTCAAATGCATCAAGGCTTCTTCAATCATTTTTATTCATTGTCCAACTTTAGCATGCATATAGCATGCATATAGCTGTATATAGCTATTGGCAAAGGAACGATTTCCTTTGGAGAGGAGCATGTTGGGACATTGTTTTCATGCATATGGAATTCACTGAACAGCTGTTACTTCTGCTCATAGAATCAGATTTTCTTCTCAGGGGTTCATCCACAAGGTCAGTTTAAAATTAGATGTGAGATGATGTAAAAAATATGATAAAATATGTACAACTGCTGATAAGAGAAATTCATAATTAAAATATAAGATGTTATTTTCCATTCTCAATTGCAAATTGCGAAATTTTAAGTAGCTTCATTGGTGAAGGTAAAGACAAACCTGAAATGCCCTCACACAGTGGGGATGCATTGGTACACCCTCCAAAGAGGATAACTGAGCTCTGCATTTTAAAAATCTGATTCAGAAAATTGAACAAATATAGAAAAGGAGTCATTGAAGTATTAACTATAGGAGCAAAGTTTTAAAACGCCCTGCAAGCCCACTAATTGGGACCAGCAAATAAAAAGATGGTACATGCCTCTAATAACCTCTCAAACCATTAAATGGAATAAGGCAACTTAACATGTAAAATATCTTCAATGGTTAAGTTTTAATATAAAAATACAGAACAATGTGACTTTGCTACTCTAATTTGTACAGAACATAAAAGTATTTCACGGAAATGCTTACAAATGAACATGAACACTTTTCATTAGATGCACAAGAAACTGCTAGCTGTGCTTGTTCTTGAAGAAGCAATCTAGGCTACTGGGGAACAGGAACGAGTGAAAGAATCACTTTTCAGTCCTGCTCCAATTTGTAATTTGGATGTCTTTTTTTACTAAAATTTTAAACAATAACGATTATTTAAAGTTCTGGTTCAAAACATACCTACTAGGGAGTGTACTTCCATAAAAGTCATTCTTTTGGGTATTCTCTGCAAAGATGGAATTTAATCTCCAATCTCAAGTTTTAATGGCATGGGATCATGGGTGGAAATTTGGAGTAGGATTTAAGTTGGGGCAGATGATAGAAAAAGTTTGGAATACGAGTGCTCGTGGCTCACCATAAAAGCTTTTCAAGAGAGCAATGGGTATCAGGCATCAAAAGGGAGCAAGGGCCCAAAACACGAAGATGAACATCTCCTAGTCTACCATTATACTAAGCTGAAAATTTCTCTAAAATATTGTAGGGATCTTTCTCCTTGAAAATACTTAAGGTCTTTGTAGGAATGCAGTATAGGCACAGCTGAAGGATTGCAATGAATGCAGTTTTTGTAAGTGAAACTCATTCTTTAATCTGAAAACATTCTAAAAACCATTTAAAGTTCCACAATGATAACAATTTAAAGAAATGCATTCAGCTTTGAATTTAGAAAGGTCAGGTAAAAGTCCAATCTGCTCATCTGCTGTGTTTTGTAGTTTATAGTCTAAAATGCTATCTAGATTTTATTTGGAAGAAAATGTTAAAGACTCTTAATTAGGGGTATAATTAATCAGAGGAAAAAAATTTAGTCTGCTACTGAAACTGAAACTTTCATGAACATCTTTCGGTGTAGTTATGGAAAATTAAAAAAAGAAATGTTGCCAGTATGCTTCTAATTAAGTGTTTTTAACACAAGTGCAATGTTTGACTAAATAATGTTACTAATAATTACCAAGCAAAAACAAAAGCAAAGATGGAAGAAGCACACCAGCCTGTGTGATCATGAGGTGTCAATGGGATAAGGTATCAGGCATCTAAGACCCAGAACAAAATCATACCCAAGGTGAATTGGGGGTGGGGGGGCAGGGCAATGAGGAATAGAGACTCAAAGTCCATCTGTAGACAACTGGACATCCCCTCACAGAAGGGTCACAAGGAAGAGATGAGCAGTACAGCACCGATGAAACATGCAACTTTCCTCCAGTTCTTTATGCCCCCACCACCACCCCCGCCACCATCATGACCTCAATTCTACCTCACAAATCGGATTAGATCAGAACATGCACAGTGCTACAGATAAGAGCTTGCAACAGGGAATCCAGGGGAAACCCCTCAGGGCCAACAATGGGAATAGAGATACTTGGAGGATAAGGGGAACGTGGGGGGAGAGAGGGGGAGCCGAACAACAGAAAAGTGGGTGAATGGTGACAGAGGATAATGTAAGATATGAAAATAATAATCTATAACGTATCAAGGATTCGTGAGGGAGGGTGGGTGGGGGAGGGAAGGGGAAAATGAGGAGCCGACATCAAGGGCTCAAGAGGGAAGAGGATGTTTTGAAAGTTATGATGGCAGAATATGTGCAAATGTGCTTGACACAATGAATGAATGTATGGCTTGTGATAAGAGTTGTAAGAGCCCCCAATAAAAGTATTTAATAAATAAGAAAAAATAGTAATGAAAGAAACAATGAGAAGACATTGAAGGAGCATGTGAATAACTATGGAAAATAATGTATACGTTTAGTTTGCCTACTCAAAAAGAAAAATTTTAAAATAATTTTATTGGGGGCTCTTACATCTCTTATCACAAGCCATACATTCATCCATTGGGTCAAGCACATTTGTACATATGTTGCCATTATCATTTTCAAAGCATTCTCCTCCCACTTGAGCCCCTGATATCAGCTCCCCAATTCTTCCCACTCCCTCCCCAGCCCACCCTCCCTCATGAACCCTTGATAAGTTATAGATTCTTATTTCCATATCTTACATCGTCCTCCGTCGCCCCTCACCAACTTTTCTGTTATTCGTCCCCCTGGGAGGGGGTTCTAGTTTGATCCTTGTGATGGATTTCCCCTTTTTTCCCCCACCCTCCCCTAATCCTCCTGGTATCTCTACTCTCACTGTTGGCCCTAAGGGGTTTATCTGTCCTGGATTCCCTGTGTTTCAGGCTCTTATCTGTAGCAGTGTGCATGCTCTGGTCTAATCCGATTTGTAAAGCAGAATTGAGGTCATGATAGTGGAGGGAAGGAAGCACCAAAGAGCTAGAGGAAAGTTCTGTGTTTTATTGGTGCGATACTGCACCCTGACTCGCTCATTTCTTCCCTGTGACCCCTCTGTGAGGGGATGTCCAATTGAACTAAAAAAAAATTTTAATAGATATTTTGGAATTTCAAATAAATGCAAATTAATGGTTCTGCACTTAACTAGGATCCCAAAGTTAGTTCCATAAAAATTAGACTATCATTTCCTTTCTAAAAATCTTGTTGCAAATGTCACATTACAATCTGTAATTTTGGTAGCACAATGGCCATATTAACAGTCATTGAGACAATTTGGGGGACAGAAAAATATTTTGTATTAAAGCCTTACATATGTTCAAACTTTTGACCTTACAACCTTGACCCTGAAACTATCTAAAGCAGCAATGAGAGATAGCCACTGTTTCTAGACAAAGATGTTCGTGAAGCATTATTTCTAACAATAACCACAAATTTTAAGATTTGGATAATCCTTAAGCAAACATTAATATAATCCTAAAATGGAATCTTATGTACTCCTTAGAGTAGTATTTTTCAAAAAACTATTAGGAAAATAATAATGGAATATGAGAGGGAAGTATGCTACAAATTTGCATGTACATTTGAACTCATCTTTCTTTTAGTTAGATTTACCTTATAATGAAAAAATAAGCATAAAAATAAATAAATGAGCATAATTATGTTCATTTGCTAGGATTTTGCATGGCTCATATCCTTTTTTCCCCTTACACCATTTTCCCTCAAATTCACTACAATTATGTATTTGTGTTAAATAAACTACATATTTTTATAATTAAAACAAAATTAAATAATGGAAAATCAATATATTCCACAAGCCTCAAATGGGACTGAGATTCTAATTCTACATTTAAGATCCCAACATCTAGCTAATATACATAAAAATATATGAAGTATGCTCATAATATTCATGTTGATAGGTTAAAGATATAGCAGAAACAAACAATAAACTTACATTTAATTCAATTGCACATTTTAGAATACGTATATAATGAAAATATAAATAAGTCTCAAATTGGGATTACTAAATTTGACAGGTGGCTGTTTCTCAATTATTCCTTGCATTCTGTGTGGAGCTAAGGGAGAAATGAGCTGTGTCTACGCCTGACCTCACTTGAATGCACATTCAAATGGTGGGTCCCTGGTGGAACCATGGGTTCAGCTTGTGCTGCTAACCACAAAGTCACTGGTTCAAACACACCAGCAATTCTTTGGGAGAAAGGCGGGGGAAAAGGGACTCTGCTTCTGTATCAGGAACACTACAGAGGGTCAAGACGAGTCAGAATCAACTCAATGACCATATGTTTTCTGGGTATGTAATCTCATAAAATGATGATGATACTGCTTAGTTGTGAAGCGATATGCTCTAACTTTGTTTTAATTTTTAAAAAATCATTTTATTGGGGGCTCATACGCTTATCACAATCCATACATACATACATCATGTCAAGCACACTTGTCCATTTGTTGCCATCATCATTCTCAAAACATCTGCTTTTTACTTGAGACCTTGGCATTGGTATATTTTTCTCCCCAGGAAAAAAGAGTAGTTTTCCCCGAGCCTTGTATCCCTCATATCCTGGCTCATTAGATCCTTAGGGGATCCAAATGCGATAGATCTTTAGAATAGTTTTCTTCCATACAAGACATTTACCTTATACAGGAACCAAAGCTGTGGTTTTAATGTCATTAGCAACATATTCTAACCAATAAAGCTGTTGTTTATTTACTTATTCAAAAGCCAACAAATGAAAAATCGTTTTCTGAAGCTTAACGGGCATTTTTGCTACTGATTTTATTCGTTCCAAATGTTTAGAATAATGAAAGATATTGAACGTTACTAGACCTTTTCAGAAGCAGCTTGAAGACCTAAATGAGATAACTGTAAAATCTGATTTAAAGGATAACTGAATTAGAGACTAAAAAGAAACTTTGGATTGTTTTTATTTATTTATTTTTGTCACTGTTCATAGATAATTTTATGTTTTAGTTGGTAGAACAGAGAGTTGCATTGTTTTCATGCAAATCTTTTTACATTATATGGCAAATATACTATTCCTTTTAAAAAATCATTTTATTGGGGGTTCATACAACTCATCACAATCTACACATACATCAACTCTATAAAGCACATTTGTACATTCATTACCTTCATCATTCTCAAAACATTTGCTCTCCACATAAGCCCCTGGCATCAGCTCCTTATTTTCCCCCTCCTTCCCCCCTTCCCCCTTCCTCATGAACCCTTGATAATTTATAAATTATTATTTTGTTATATCTTACGCTGTCCGTCGTTTCCCTTCACCCACTTTTCTGTTGTCCATCCCCCAGGGAGAAGGTCATATGTAGATCCTTGTAATCGGTTCCCCCTTCTACCTCACATACATTATTCTGATAATCGTACACAAAATACGATCCTTAGGACAGTTATGTACAAGACATGTGATGCTGGGTTGACTTTACACACTGGAGCCCAAGATGTGACTGGGGAAAGAAGTTGCACTTGGCATGTGGAGTGAAGGTACCAGAAGTTCTATCCCACACAGGAACACCTTGGCAGTGGGGTCTTGGAGGTGGGAGACAATTTTATGCTAACATCACAGAACTATACTTGATAAGTATTATTCACCTCAGGGTAGAGCTGTATGGCTTTACGGCCCATCCCCAGGTCTGAGTTTAGGAAACTAATGGTTTTCCTAGATCACAATTTTACTGCTTTAGTCATAGAGCAGATAAAAAGAGCAAGATGCACTCCCCCAACTGAAACCCATCTGTAGTCCAGCCAGGGAAGTGGTTCAAGAGAAGACTTTACAATCGCAGCTCTTTTTGGATCCCCCAAATGTAGCTGCACTTTTCTTCCAATGGAAGCTCAGCCGTGGTGAAGGTGAAGGTGAAGGTGATTCGGAAGGAAGAGGCCCGATGGAAGAAAAGAGCAGAAACGTTGGATTTTAAGGCAAGACCTGAGCGAGGTAAAACAAATCAATATTGAATACTAAATGTTTGCTTCATCCAGGTGAGAGAAAAGATGATTTGGTATTAGTTCATCCTGTAGTTCTTTATATCAACATCAATTTGGACGCAGCTCCCATGGTATCTGATCTCTCTTTGAAAAACCAGTGACTGCTACATTCAGATAAAACCCAGAACAAATCCCCGTGATTGGCAGGGAGTTGGGGATCTTTCCTTTCTCTAGTGCGTAGGAGTTCACAGCCGTGCTCACTTGCTCCAAAATGGACTTGAAGTTAAACTGTGCCCAACCCTTGCCTCTGCTTCCAGCCCTGCACGTGTGCTGAGCCTCACTACTGAGTTTTTCTACGAAAGCCAATGATGCCCAAAGTTCCACTAACTGAAATCCCAGGGCAGGGAGCGTTCACATTCTGACCAAAGGAAATTACGTTAGAATCTAGGGGATACAGGTAGAACTGAGTGCCTCCTCATCTGAGGTAGGCTCTTAAAATTAGAGATGACGATTTGCGTTCCCATTGTTTGGGATTAAGCATATATTAACATTGGAAAATACCTGCTTTGCTTACCTAAATCAGCAATAGTGCATGCGGAATTATTCATAATCCCCATCAAGGAACGTGAGATTGGACAATGATGGTAAATGACAGAAGCTTATGTTCATTACAGAGACACTTTAGAATTCCATTTTTCGTTGTCTCCTGGCTGTTGAATATGTAAAGAAACTTCCAGTTCGCTTTAATTAAATGAGGTAATGCAATTCATGGGTTGCTCTCCTCACTCTCATAGAAATCAAGGACAAAATAAGACTTTCTTTCATAAAATCAAGCAAGAAGTTCAAGACACTGGTTCTCAATGACATGGGCTGCGTATTAACTGGGAAGGAGCTGTAGTAGCACGGTGGGTTAAGCGTTGGGCCGCCAACCACAGGGAGATGCCTCAAACCCACTAGCTACGATGCTCAATCAATGAGGCTGTGTGCTTCCAAAAATATTTATGGTCTTGGAAACCCTATGTAGTAGGTAGGCTCACTATGAGTCAGCATAGCGTAGATGACAGTGGGCTTAGTTTTGGGCTGTCACTAACTGATGGGAGCCCGGTTGTGGAGTGGTTAAATGGTTCAACTGCCAGTGAGTCAGGAGTTCAAACTCACTAACCACACCACAGTAGAAACATATGACAGTTCTGCTCCATAGAACATTTACCACCTTAGAAACCCCACGAGGCAATCCTAGTCTGCCCTGTGGGGTGATTACACGTTGGAACTGACTGGACAGCAATGGGCTTGGTTTGGGTTTTCATATTACCTGACTGGAGAGGTGAATGACTTCTGAATAATATACTTTGTGCTATTTTTACCTTGCTGCAGACTTATGGAATGACAGTATCTCCATTATAAACACACGATTCACTATAGATGATCTAGAGTTAAAGTTATTAACTTGTTAATAATAAAGAAAAAGACACTTTCAATTACTGAGCTTTTTTTCTCTCTAGCTGTGGAGAATAGAAGCATAAAAAACAATATGTCAAAGTAGAATGTGGCCATTCTGTTTATGTTTCAACCAAGAAAATGAAATTCAATTATTTTATACAAATAATTATCCAAATATTTATCAAGCATGTAACATAAGCTGGTCTATATTCTAGCTGTTACAGATGTAGAGGTTGAAGGAAAACATTTCCTGTGTTTGTAATATTTGTGTTTGTGTAATGTAGACAAAAACAAATATTTTATAAAGGAATACTTATATGGTATCATAGCAAAATAATCAACATGGAGAATAGTCATGGGATTGAAAAATAAAGGTAAACTTGAAGGGCAAGTAGGAGTTGTGCCAATTAGAAGAGTTTAAATGTAGCAAGCACTGAATACTGGAGCAGATTACATGCTTGAAGAACCATAAGTAAATCTTGATGACCACAGAATAATATATGTTTATATTTTTGCTTGGAGAGTTCTTGAAAGAATAATAACACGATCACCACCACCACCAACACCAACAACAATAGTTGAGATTATATAGTTCTAGTCTGTGTGAGCCATTGTTCAAAGCACTTTACATGTATTAATCCACAGGAACCAAACCTTGTGGATCTTCTCAACAACACTGTTGATCTAATATAGTCCTTACTCTTTGTCAGCCGTTGTTCAAAGCACTTTACATGTATTAATCCACAGGAACCAAACCTTCAGGATCTTCTCAACAATGAAGCCAAACAAACTCACTGCTATTGACTCAATTCTGACTCAAAACAACCCTATAGGGCAGGGCAGGGCTGCGCTTGTGAGTTCTGAGATTCTAGCTCTCTTTTGTTGTTTGTGTTAGGGTTCCATACTTAAATTTTTTTTAATGTATTATTAATTGGGGGGTTACTATACTATATCATTCCATAGTTCAATCACATCAAGCACTATTGTACAATTCCTACCACAATTGGTTTCCAAACATTCATTTCCTTCTGGGACTCGGCATCATCTCCCTTTAACACACACACACACACACACCCGCCACCCCCCCACCAAGACCCTTATTCTACTTGCTGCACCTATAGGTTCATCAATCCTGGCAAATCTAGATGGGAGTAGAAATCCTTGTCTTTCTCCTGAAGAGCACTTGGTGGGCTCGAACTGTTGGCCTTGCATTTATCAGTCCAAGGCATAGCCACGATGCTTCTAGGGTTCCTATTTCTCAGCAAAACTCTCTTCAAAAGAATACCACTATTATTCCCACCTCTTTTTCAAATGAGTAAATAGAGGCAGAGAGAGATTAGGTAGCCTGGCAAATGCTTTCCAGCCTGTTAATAACAATTGGCTAGAATTGTAATTTATAACTGTTGGCTCAGACACTGAGGATTAGTATGTTAGATACCTCAAAAATCATACATGGCCTTACATATCATTGTAAAGTTTCAAATCAATTCTGACAGCAATGAGAGACACTAATGATTTCTAAGTGAAAAATACAAAGGTGGGGTGAGGTTGAGTAGAATTATATTTTAGAAAGATCTCTGAGGCAGAGTTGTGATGGATAGATTTAAAAGAAGCAAGACACTCAGCAGACCAATCATTAGGGAAGTTCCTGAACCCCTAGGAGTTTGATAGAAGGCAGGTTAGAAACTTCCATAGGCAGTAAGCAAAATAATTCTGTTGACATGTTAGCACATGGTAGATCATCTTCTAGCTAAGCACAATACATCGCTAAGTCTAAAAGGCAATAAGCAGAACAAAAATAAAAATTGGGAAAATAAAATTTTTAAAAATTATCAAGAGAAGATAAAATCCACTGTGGTTAGCTTCAGAAAACACATTGCTAAAATACCTTGAATACATTGGCTGACCTGGAAAATTTATATAGGTCTGTCTTATGTCCCAATAAATTTAGTTTCTAAAAGTAATTAGTTTGGCTAGAATGTTATTTAACCATATAATTTGAAGCCGTCTTTAGTCCATAAGTTTGAAGAGATTCACTAGCTAACTTTGTCCTGACGAGGGCTCAAAACTTAAACCATGATATCATGCATTTCTAAATGAGCTTTCTAAAGAAATTGGAAATGCAGCTTTGCTTTATGATGGGTTTAATTTCCTTAGGAAAATAAAGTTATTGAAGGTAGTTTATGTAAGATCAAAGCCAATATATTCAATACTAATAAACATTAATGGAGGCAACTTTATACTCATGTAAAGGCAAAACAATAAATACAGGCACATCATCCTTGGGGTAGTAATCTATTTGCAAAGGCACTTTTCAGCATTTCGATTTATGACTCAGTATAATTTTATGGTTTATCGTTTTATGCCTGATCAGTAGGACTTGGTTAAATAATGCTTTTGGGGGCTACATTTTCTGGATTATTTTGTAAATTCCAACCTAAATATAAGGACAATATGAAGTGAATGCCTTCTCCACATCAAGTGTTTGCTGAAGGATGCTTGACTAGCTGTAAGCTTATTGAATGCAATAACATATGAAGTAGACATATGCATCAATTCTGGAAATTCCTAACTGAAAGCTAGGTTCTACCTATGCGGACACCCAAAAGGAAAAGGTATTATACGTAACGTTTCTCTGCAATTTTCCAGACTTGCTGTCAGGGAATGGATTCCTAGTCATTGTGCCATCCTATAAGACAGACTGGAGTGGGCACATGGGCTTCCAAGGAAATCATCTTTATAGAAGCAGATTGTTCCTTAGTTCCACTGAGCAGCTGAACCACAGAGCTTGCTGTTAGCAGCTGATCTCTCGGTCACTGTGCCCGCCGGGGCTACTTCACGGTTGGTGAAAATGGATGACATTAATGATTTGTGTTCTTCAAAACTATTTGGATGGTTAAGTTTAATATAATTCATGTTCCTCACGTGTAAAAAGAATGTGTTAATGATTATATTACAGTTAATCAAATTAGTTTCAATTGCAAATATAGCCATGCTTCTGTTTTTTAAACTACACTTCTGTGCACGTCTATACATACTGGATGTGCTTCTGAGTACGCTCAGTCCAGGCCATCGAGTCAGTGCTGACTCATAGCGACTCGCTGTGGCTTCCAAGACCGGAACTGTTTGTGGAAGTAGAATGCCCAATCTTTCTCCAGTAGAGGTGCTGGTGGTTTTGAATTGCCCACCAGGCGGACAACACAGCCCAAACTGTAACCACCACCAGGGCTTTGCAAAAGTCAGAATACTGATGTAGCAAGATGACTCTAAACCACTGCTATGAAGTCGATTCCAATCCATAATGACCTATATAGGGTTTCTGAGGATATAAATCTTTATGAGAGCAAATAGACTCAACTTTCTCCTGCAGAGAGTTGCTGAGTTTGAACTGTTGACTTTGTGGTTAGTAATCCAATACTTAGCCAGCAGTGCAACCATCACTGATTATAGCAGTTTATACTTCTTAAGGTGATACTATGGGCTGAGCTACTTGTTTTATAGTCCCCCTCCCCATGACAATCTTATGATGTAGGTATGATTATTATTCTTATGCTATAGGATTGCTTTAAATCAGAATTGACTTAATGACAGTGAATTTTTGTTTTCGCTTTTTTATAGGTGAAAGGTCAGTAACTTGAAGATTTTTAAAAGTCATTTTATTGGGGGCTCATACAATTCTTATCACAATCCACACATCCATCCGTTGTGTCAAGCACATATGTACATTTGTAATTAAATTATTTTATATCCACATGTCGTCATTGTTCTTAGGTGCCATTAACTCAGCTTCAACGCATATCAACCCTGCGGACAGCAGAATCGAACCCTGCCTTGTCGTGCACCATCCTCACAATTGTCTTATGTTTGAGCCCATTGCTGCAGCTGCAGTGTCAACTACCTTGTCAAAAGTCTTGCCCTTTTTCACTGACCCTCGTCTTATTTGACCAAGTATAATGTTCCTTTCCAGAGACGGATCTCCCCAGCTAACAGTTCCAAATTACTGCTAAGGCACATCCAGATGCTTTCTCAAAGCGTGCTTCCTCAATGACAGATTTGATTGTTCTGGCAGTCCATAGTGCATTCAATGCTCTTCATCAACAACACAATCCCAATGCTTCAGCTTTTCTTCCGGATTCCTTATGCATTTCCCAACTTTCACATATATATGGGGTGACTGAAAATACAATGAGTGCAATTAGGCATACCCTCGGCCTCAAAGCAAGGTGCTTTAGTAGTCGGCAGTTCAAAAACACCAGCTGCTCCTCTGGAGAAAAAAGAGGCTTTCCACTCCCTTGAAGAGTTAGTCTCAGAAACCAACAGGGACCATTCTACTCTGACCCACAAGGTCACAATGAATCAGTACGGACTCAAAGTCAGTGAGTTTGTTGTTTGCCGTTGTTGTTTCGGAGTACCCAAGATAGCATCTTTGCTCTTTAAAACTTGAAAAGGTCTCATGCCGATTTGCCCAATGAAACATGTCCTTTGACTTCTTGACTTCTGCTTCCAAGAGTGCTGATTGTGAGTCTAAGCAAAATGAAATCCTTGACATCACTTTTTTCTCTATGCCATTTAAGAACTCTGGTGTGACTGACTCAAACCATGGTATTTTCAGTCACCTCACATGCATGTGAAAGGTGGATAATGAATAAGGAAGACTGGAGAAGAATATCTTTAAATTACAGTGTTAGCAACAAATATTGAATGTACAATGGATAGTCAGAAAAATGGGGAAAAAAACTAATTTAGAAAAGTATAGACAGAATACTCCTTAGAAGTAAGAACAGCATGAACTCAAGTCATTTATTTTGTGTGTGTTTGTTTTTTAATCAGGAGGAGTCCACCCAAGAAGTCTATCATGCTTGGGGAAAAGGACACCACTGTTGGCAAAGAATATCATCGGCAAAAATGACGAAGAATCCATATGAAGTGACTTGACATAGTAGGTACTGCAATGATATTAAACAACAAAGACAGGGAGGGTGGTAGAGGGCCAGGCAACATTTTATCCTGTTGTGTGCAGTGTTACAATGAGTTCTAATTGACTGGAAAGCAACTAACAGCCACAAAATCTCTCTAGTGCACAAAGTCACTGATACCATGTACTCCGATCATTACAGTATTAAGTATATGCTCCATATGTACGCGTTTATGCTTAGTACAGTGATGATAGGACGGAGAGCTGTACGTGTCAGTTTTCCTTTGCCATATCAAACCAAACTAACTTATTGCCATCAAGTCGATGCTGAATTCTAGCGACCCCGTGTGGGTTCCTGAGACTGCACCTATTGACTGAAGTAGAACACTCCAGTTAATGAAAATCTTCCAAGAGGAAACGATAAAGGGAAATTGGAATACAGGAAGAAGTGACAACAGACACCCTTGTCCCTGCGTCCTTGACAAGTATAACTAACACATTACCAGCCAATGCGCAAAACTGAGTATCGTTTTAGAAAATTGCAAAATTGCAATATTTTTGTTCATTCAAGACCTACATTGTTTATTTTAGTTACTTTTACAAAACAGGATAGTTGATATATTTTCTTTAAGTATGGTTAGTATGCTGTTTCAAAGTCACCTGATAAAATTCTTATCATATTAAAAAAAATTTTCATTGTGAATTGGGCAAAGTGTACAAAGCAGGCCAAAAGCTTTACATTAAAGAGGTGGATACATTTTGTCCTCTGTCACGGATTTGTGATCCCCGAGATGTATCAACACTTGGTGCACTTCCTCCCTGGTTCACCGTCGCTGTTCCTCCTTTCTTTATCAGGTTGGAAAATTCCTCATATTTGAAAATAAGCCATGTAGAGTCAGGTAGCACAAGTTGTCTCAATCGATAGCAGCAATGAAAATAACAATGAAACGAAAACTGTGCATCCTTAAAGTAGTAAGGCCATTCTTTCATGGAATTTTAACTTTTCCATTCTTTTTCCTTGCATCATATGTAAAATGAATGTAGGTGTGTAAATATACGGTATAACAAACTAACAGTATAAAGAATATTAGGATTAATAGTATGATGATACAGTGTTCAGTGTCAATAAGATTTGGATCATTTTTGTTCATCTAGCCCATTCCTTACTTTTTGTTTTATTTTTTGCACTGCTTTCTCGGAGTCTTTATTCTTTTAAACTCAAACATTGTGGTGGAGTGGAATTTCTTCATATGTCTCTTCTACCCATGTCTCTACAGTGATTGAGTGGGAATATGCTAATAGGGAGTGTGTAACACTAATCGTGGGGATGAGTTCGTTACCACCCAGTTGGCTATAAGAATGTACCATCTTTGAAGCAGGAGTGAAAGAGAAAGCCCTGGACCACTGGAAGTGCAGATCTCACCCTGAAGGGGCTGTAGAAACTGACACATACACTGCAGGACATAGCAAGAGGTGCAGCTCTAAGACACCGTGGCTGAGAGACAGATCCGAGAGGTGGGCTTCCAGATCCAGAATGTCAGAGACCCAGAGGCTGTATGGCTGAGAGGCTGAAAGCCAGAAACTCAGTTGTTGGCTGAGGAGAGGTGTTGTTGTGAACCAACCTCACTCGTGGTAACCTGTTAACTCCTCTAATAAACTCTGTCAATCATGAGCATTGTCTTTGAGTTCTGAGTGGTCCATGCATCGGATTTCGAGTGCCACGGGATGGACAGTTGGTCTCAGAGCAGGGGAAGAAGGATGGAGCACAGAGGCATGCCTGATCTCTTGGCAATAGGGAAGCCAGAGGAGGTGAGATGGCCCACATGCCATGTAGGCAGACGTCATCACATTTGTGTGAAATCCTTCAATATGATGCTCTATAGATTCCATTGCTCAAATTTCTAAGATGCTTCAAAAATGCCCTTCTGCTGTGTATCTGTTCAAGTTAGGACACAAGCAGGGTCAATATTTGCATTTATTTGTTGTGTCTCTTTAAGCTTCTTTGAAGTTCTAACTGTTCATTGTCTATTCTCTTTTCCTATTTTTGTTATTCGTCTGATGAAGACATCAGATGATATTTAATGCTAGACTGTAAATAGCACAACAATCATCCTTCTGCATTTCCGTGATGATTTCATGTCATTCCACGTTACTTAAAGAAATTCTGAATAAAATGGTATGCACATTTAAAGACCCTTGGTTAATATTTTACCTCTCCCATTTTTATGGATTCTGATATCACACATACGCTTTGTAGTTATTAGGTGAGGTGGAGTTATTGACAACTCACAGTGATTCCATGCGACCCAGTAGACCTTTCTAGGCTGTTATCTTTACAGGAACCGGTGATGTGACCCTTCTCCCACGAGGCCTCTGTATGAGTTCAAACCTCCAAATTTCTATTAGCTGGACTCCCTTAATATACATGTACATCCATCTATATTAATTTGTGTTAGCATTTACACAAATAGTCATATACTGTACACAGTGAGCTGCATCCTGCCGTTCTTCTTTAATATAGTTTGGACATCTCACTATATCAAGATTTAGAAATATATATTGTTTTTTATGGGTGCATATGTTACATTTCATGGACGTGACATAATTTAATTAATCAGTTACCTACGGATGAATAAGGTATTTTCTGAGAAGATATTTCCTTTCCAATTTTCCCTATGTTGCTAATTTAATAGAGGAGGTATCCATCCATAGCAAATAGCTCTATAATTCACTTTCCTATAAAATCCAATCACAATGAAAACAAAACAAGCAACACCTTAAATCTGAGATGATTGATTCTGAGATCCTGAAAGGTGGCCAAGTGCTTATTTTCATGGTTGACATATAATTGCATGCAATATTTAATCTTGAAGTGCTTATAACTAATACTAGGATATAGAATCGAGGTTAGAATTGTATCCATTCCAATTCAATGTTCTGCACAGTCTCAGGAAATGATTACTACTGAATAAACAAGGCCAGCTAAATGAAGACGGACACTCATTCTACAGGGTTGGTGCTGGATGAAGAAACTTCATTGTGATTCAAGCAGAGCTCCTAAATTCTGAGAGTATTTTAACTCCTTCATGATTGGTAGCAATTAATCTGATATGGAATTATACCCACAGCAGAATAATGCAGAGAGCCAGCAAGTTCCTGCTGATGATGCAGCGAGCTCAGTTGCTTGGCAGCTACTGTTAAATCTCGGTTCTCTTTCATCCATCCAACAGCATATGTTCATTGAGCACTGAAAAGGAACTCAGCACCCTGACTTGAGGATTTAAAGACAGTCCCGAGAGATTAATTTAAGACATAAAAAGTAGACCTGGAATATTAGACAACATATGGATCTCCTGTGGAAAATGAAGGTATAGCCATCGTAACGATAATATAGAGCACTTGGAAACGGAACACAAGGATGGCTATCGCAGTTACCTCATGATAGCGTGCGGGAGAGACGGCCAGCGGCATGGAGTTGCTACGCTGTTTGTATGCTTTGCAAAATGGGAACTCAGGAAGGAAAAAAGAGCACTCTGGAATGAGATGATTAATGACGAGTGATTGAAGAAGGAGGATTTCTTGGGAGTGAGATAAGTGCCAAGTGTGAAAGCACTAGTTTGGCCAAAGCAAACGATTTGTGTCAGGGGGTAGTTGGCGACAATCCTGAAACCGTAGGTTATGGATCACAGGCAGGGTCAGACATTGCTGGTGCCTCACTGAGGGGTGTTGACATTATCTCAAAAACGTGTCAGCTGGTGGAGGCTTTCAAGCATCCAACAAGATGAAAACCTGTCATTTAAAAAAAAATTTTTTTTTTTGCTAGTATTTCGATCTACTGGTAGCCTACTCAGTGTTCAAGTGGAGGAAGACTGTGGTAGCCAAAAGTTGCTGAACTTGGACAGTAGTCTAGGTATCCCCGAACATTTCAGAAATAAGCACACAAACATACCCATATCAAGTCTAGTCACTGCTCGTCTATAAAGTTTCACAATTGTTGAGTCACTCCATCAGAAAGAATAAGAAGAATGAATGTAAAGATTAAAAAATTCTAGGAGATTCTTGATGGTTTTTTGAGGTGTTTCTCTTACTTTCACCTGTTTCCTCTGGGGACTCCTGAGCCATCTATTTATGTTCAGCTGTTCCTACGACCCTGTCCCTTTTTGTACGGCATATCTCATGATCTCATGATTAGAGCTATAGACGGATTAGAGATGTTCTTTGCTTGGTGTGTAGCACCTCTACTAGCCCATCTGGTACAGTCCCCAGCACACAGTGGACTTTCAGGAAATAACTGTTGAATGGACAATAATTCTCTATCAACTTGATTCTATTGTAAAGAGACAGACTGGTTACAAACAAAAAATAAATCTAAGAAGTGATGTAAGAAAAGTTTATCTTATTAGGTCCCTTAAAACGTCAAAGAAATAGCACATATGAGTGTAGAGTAGAAATGAGACTCTGGGAGCCTGCCATAAATATCATTTGCAATTCATTCATGCACGCATCTGCAACTCAACACGACTTTGAAGGTGTCATGGCCACACATAAGGAGTTACTTCAAGGTTAAGTTCAAAGCATTTAGTTATTCCAGGAGCAGCCCAGGAGTACCTAGTATTCACTGGCGCTGATTTTGCTCCTGTTGTTCTCATACGTTTTACATTTCTCAGAGCTGTCTTCAGGTGCAAAAAGGCTTAAATTTCGGAAAAGATGAAATTAGGTTATTTTTACATTTTAAATTCATAATACTTTACAATGCTTAAAATACTTTATTTTGTTTTGTAAATAAAAGGTATTGGTGCTTTTTTATCTTGATTTCCATGCTCTATTTTGTTTCAACTTCCAACTAAAGTCAAGATTTTAAAAATATATCTAAAAACTAAAGTGGAAGAAATTAAAACGATATTTAAAAACTAGGAAAAATATTTGGGCATCTTATGAACTAGTATTGCTAAATATGAGACTATTAACTACACAAAAATTGCAAAATTATTAAGTGACATAAATATTTTAAAGTGAGCTGAACACTTTTCTATTTGTATTCATTTATAATTGAATTAATTTTTTAATAATTTAAAAATTGGCTCAATCACAATAGTTTAAAATATCCTCTTTTGGGAGTTTTCTCTTCTTTAAGCCATTTCTACATACTTTTCCCCTACAACACCATTTAAAACCCAAATCGACAGTCAATTTTACAATCACGGCACTTATTTATCAAAATATGTCATGGAGTTGATTTCACATTAACTCCTTAAATTTGGCTTTTAAAAAAACATCCAATTCTACTCCAGGGATATAAGAGAAAACCAATTAAATAATCTAAATTATTTAATCTATAGTTAAAGTTCTTGTACTCCCAGATAGTGTCATTAGTACTGCAATCAGTAAAGATTGAAGTTCTAAGAAAGAGGCTGTAATTAACTCAGTGGGATCAATCTTTTTCTATAAACCATTCTTTATAACATTGTCCTACTCTTAACCCCAGGTGTTAGTTAGAATCAGCAAGTTCATTGGAAGTTCCAATAATACTGAGCAAGGATGGTCTATTGTATTCATTTTACATCTATAGACTAACATTTTGCTCACAGGTTATTGATTCTCATAAAAAATTTAGCTATAGCCAAATAGTCTTGTTTTAATAACACTTTAGTAACTCTTTTTTTCCCTCTCCCAAGTCAAGCCATGCAGGAGAAAGAGAGGCTTTCTACTCCTGTAAAGATTCACAGTCTTGGAAACCCATGTGGGCAGTGCTACTGTGCCTGAGAGGGTCACTAGGAGTCGCAGTGGACTCAGTGGCAGTGAGAAGCCAAGTCCCAGTTGGCATCGAGTGTGGCACCGATTCTCTGAGATCACTGCAGCTATTCAGTGAGGGATATAACCACAACCTCACAACGCGACCACAACCCTCTCACAACTCCTGTAGCATATAACCAATGTACAGACCCATAGTGGCCGTAGGTTGTTGAAGTAGAAATCCACTCGAAAGAGTTTTCAAGGACTAATTTTTCTGAAGCAGAGGGCCGGCTTTTATTCCAACATGCCTTTGGGTAAGTCTGGCTTTGGGTAACAAAGGTCACATCAATAACTCACCAAGGGATTTCAATTTAATTTAATGTTATTTTTTGTTATCTAACGTGGTGAAGGAAAGATGGACCTATTGAAGATATACTATTTTAATTTTTTAAATATTTTGTGTGCTACATGAAAGCTTCCACAGTAACTCAGTTTTCCCAATCAATACTTCACACATACAAGTCATCCCATGGCACTGGCGGCATTCCCAGCCAGGCACTTTCCCTGGCCCCTTCCCGGGTTGCCCATCTCCCTGGCCCTGCCTATCTTCTTGTCTTCAGTTTTGGGCAAATGTTGTCCTGTTGTTTTCTACGAATTGTTTGCTCTGAGGAGCACATTTCTTTTTTTTT
>NW_022103900.1:7028183-7035719 GCF_000313985.2 Echinops telfairi
GCACGCCTTTAGTGGTTTGCCTCGGTGTCACAGGGTCAGTCTGGGCCAGTCCCAACACTGAGTCTCCAGTGTTGTCCCCCTTAGGGCCCTGGGCCAGCAAGGGATGGTGTGTCTTGTAGTGGGATCAGTCATATTGTCTACTCTGTCCATGGGCTGTTCAGAGTGGGTATATCGTCCTCCAGGCCTGGTGGTCCAAGATGTGCTCCACTCTCTCTTCCTCCCCCTTCATTTGCTCCCATGTGCTCTGATCTGACATGTCCCTCTCCCCTAGGTGCAATTTCAGTGCAGTCCTCTCAAGTGAATTCTTCTGGGGGAGGGGCAGTTGAGAGGAGCACATTCTTCACTTTAATTGTTTTATAGTCCCATCTTCTATTTGGCTGGAAGGTGGCCTTCAAGCAGTGTCTTCCGTTTCCAGCTACTAGGCTTTCTTAGGGGAGCTATATTGTAAACCCCAAGGAATCAGGCCAAGCTATAATTATAAGGTCACTAGGAAACCATGACATGAGAGGGATCTATCTATCCGATAGGGCTAATTTGACCATACTCTTGTGCTAATTCATTTTGGTAGATAACTTTTCTTTGGTTGTGTTTCTGAAAGGACTAGGAGGCCTGCTCAGAAGATAACCTGGCCCGAACAGATGTCACGAGGTTTGGTACTCACACCTGTGCAGGGCCTTCCACCAAGGAGGCATATTTATTCAACCTCCTCACAGCAAACCCTCTTTGTTTTCTGAGCACTACAACCCTGAACACACCCTGTGCACCTGCGCAGTGAACTCAAACTCGCAAGACCCTTTAAATTGTTGCATACGCAAGACCACCCAATCGTCGGTCATACACATTTTTTTTTAACGAATATATATTGTTTATCGGTCCATTTCTCTATAATGTTGAGAATTCCCAAATACTTGCTAAGGCAGATATAAGGACCCATCCTCTTAGTTGCTTGCTCAGCACTTTCAAAAGTCATACTTTTTGTTTCTTAAAGACGTAAATGCAGAGGTTGGGTTTCTATGTGCGCTTGGCTAGAATATGTTTCGGACATTCACAATTATATACTAGCTTTTAGACAATTTCGAGGAAGACAGCTTGCTTGAATTCAGTTCTCAATAAGCTCGTCACGTGCTCATTCGGTTCAATTACAATCGACAGAGGGTGAGAGCACCTTTGCAAAATGGCACCTTCTACGTGGAGCGTTCTTGCAGGCTTTTAGCAGGAACTAATAAATTGTTCCAAAGGGGCTATCGTGGCCTTGAGTGGATGCTTTTTCTCAGAAAAATCTAGATGTAAGAAGTCGAAATCGTGTTTCCAAAGCAACAAAAACCACCGCATGCATCATACTATAAAGTGAAAAGATAATAACCTATTTCCCCCTGCTTGGACTAGAACTTTTCCCCTTCAAGGTAGGCCTCTGTGGTGGCGCTCTGAGATTTGAGTCTGTGTTTCTCTGCTTCTGCTGTTCGATAGAGTGGGAAGGTTTCAGGTCAGATAGGAAGGGTCTGGCGACTGGTAAAGCGAGTTAATGTAGCTGTGGGAGGAAGCCTCTCCACAAAGTGGGTGGCCACAGGCTGCAACAGCGGCTCTGCATGGACACGCGGTGAGGCTGGAGCAGACCTGAGCGGAGTTTCCTCCTGGTACAGGTGGGGCCACCACAGAAACCAAATAGACAGCACCTAGCGACAAGAATCTCGGGGTTCCAGCCTAGCCGCATGTTCTACCTTGGTTTGTTTGCATCCTCTAGTCAATTTTTTTATGGCTTTTTGTTGGGAAGAAAAGGTATAGTTTACTTCATTGTACATCTTGGCAAAAGCTTTGAGCTTCTCTGGTAAAAAAATTTTTTACCATAGTCAATTCTATACAGTATTTGTTATTCTTTCTTTGTTTTTTAAATCATTTTATTGGGGGCTCTTACAACTCCTATAATATTCCATACATCAATTGTATCAAGCATATTTGTACATATGTTGCCAGCATCATATTTCAAAATGTTTTCCACTTGAGCCCTTAGTATAAAGTATATTTCTTATTGATTTTGGAATACTAAAGTAGAAAGTCCAAGTATATTTCTGTGTCTATAAAAATAAAGAATTGTTACTAATTCAATTACAAAAGACATTTCAAATACACTTTTAAAAGCTTTTATTTCTGAATAATCACTTCTGATTTTCCTGTTCATTCAGTCAAAGTAAAGCAACCAACTCTTTTCCTCTAAATAAAAGGTTACTGATTCTTCAGTAAATATTTATGTTTACTGTTCATTCCTTAATTCTCATGGCACCAAATATCATAGACCACTCTCTAACTCAACTTTGGTGTTTTACCCTTGCACAAAAAGGAAAAAAACCTAAGACTGCTACCTTAAAGGAAAATCCTAGATTTCTAGTCCAATGCCCTTAGGTGAGGGGAAAAAAAAGGGGGTGGTGGGAGGTAATTTTGATCACATAATGTAAAACCTAAATCATATTTTACCTTTTTTTCTCATTTGAAATGACAGTGGGAGTGTAGGATAAGAGAAAGCAATTGCAACATGCAACTAAATATTAAACATTCCCATTTAGGAACAAATTTAGTTAAATAATTGCCTAGCTTATAAAGAAAAAAGGCTAATTAAAAGTAACAAGAATCTCATCATATTGCAATTGTGGCAAACACAATTTTCCTTTAATGTAAAAAGGGAAAAAAATAAAAATAACGTTTTTCATAATATATAATCACTGAGTAAAACAAAAACAAACGTAGTTTGACAGGCCTTCACATAGAGATTGAAAGGAGCCACAGCAGCCCTGTCCTCTAAGTGTCTGGCTGACGGCCACCGAGTTTGGTGGTTCAAAAGACTGACGTGCTCAGAAGCCATGGCAGTGGGTCTGGGCCTTAGACTGGATAGGCTATTTCGCAATTATTTCATGGAATCACCACTTTCTTCAATATCCTCACATGTAACTACTCTTTGGAGAAGTGACACTTCTATTTATATTCATATGGTGTTACAAAGGACTAAAACTTGACCCTTCCCTGAAGGGTGCCTTTAATAGAGGCAGGATAATGGGATTTGACAAGAAAAGGAGAGGAAAGGTTGTGAGGTAAAGGATTAACCTCAAATATGAATTTGATCCCATTCAGAAAGTTCCTTTCCCCAAACCCTGAAACAGTGTATACCTAATAACACTCACCATCAATAACGTTATCATTAACACACTTTCCAATTTGTTTCCCAGAATAACAATCCCATTCTTCTCCTTATATTAAGCAGCTTCTTATTTTCAAGTGTCTAATCTTCAACTTCTCTTTCAAATAGAGGCCCTCTACAACACAGAAGACTTTTGAAAACGAAAGCAAACAGTGCAGGCATTGAAAGGCACTGTACTGACATTATAAATTCCTGGATTCTGTGAGCCTCTGAAAATGTTTCTGACAGAGACATACTGAGTCAATACTGACTGTTTGTGTTTTGTTTTTGTTTTTTTTGTGAGTTAGGCAGTGAGTGTGTGAGTCAATGAGTGAGTGAGAGAGTGAGTGAGGCAGAGAGCAAGTGAAGCAGTGAGTGAGAGTAAGACAGTGAGTGAGGCAGTGAGAGAGTGAGACAGTGAGCGAGTGAGAGGGTGAGTGAGTCAATGAGTGAGTGAGGGAGGCAGTGAATGAGAGTGGGACAGTGAGTGAGTGAGTGAGTGAGTGAGTGAGTGAGTGAGTGAGTGAGTGAGTGACTGAGTGAGTCAATGAGTGAGTGAGGCAGTGAGTGAGAGTGAGACAGTGAGTGGGTGAGGCAGTGAGAGAGTGAGAGTGAGAAAGTGAGTGAATGAGACAGTGAGGGAATCAGTGAGTCAATGAGTGAGTGAGAGTGAGTGAATGTGCCAGTGAGTGAGTCGACTGTTTGTGTTTTAATTCTTACAAATTTAAAGAAAAGGTCAATAAAGGAGCTACTGAAGGCATTGCCAAAGAGTGACACATAACACACAGGCATACCTGTCTGCTTCTATTGATCATTTTGGAAGCAAAACCAACCAACTAGAAAAGTGTGATGCATTAATAAAATCATAACTTTGGTGATGACCTGAAAAGACCATATTTCCAGTCAGAGAAGTTTTGTGAGCTGAGCAATACCCTACTATCACTCCACTCACACATGCGGAGACTTTATAGCAACGCGTTAATCTACGCCTGTTAGAAAATCAGAGAAGGCAGGGAGAGCAAAGGGGAAGCTTAAGTTTCTCACACATTCAATTTGAAGAGGGACACATTTAATTTTATTCTTTCAACCTGTCAACACTTCTAATCAAACATGGATTTCAAAATATTATTAAATATCTTTAATTGGCTGTTGAAAATGAATATACTTCAAGTTTGGAGGTGAAAAAACAGGAAGTTGCTGGTGAATTGGTTTGGACTCATAGGGACCCTGTAGGCAGAGCAGCATCTCCAAGGCCGTCATCTTTACGTAGCGGAAGACCACTTCGTTCTGGTCGGGGAAGTTGGTGGCTTCTATGCTAGAATCCCACCCACGGGGCTGGCTCTTTGCTTCTCCCATCTTTATTTTCCTCAGTCTTTCTGCTGCACCTGACTCCTCCTCTCTGGAAACCCTCTTCATGCAGTTCCATGGTGCGGTACAATACGGATTTTCTTCTTATTTCTCAGATCTCCATCACGGATTAGGCATCCTGGTGGCATAGTGGTTACACTTTGGTCTGTTAACCACAAGGTCAGTAGTTTGAAACCACTAGCAAGATGAGGCTTTCTACTCCCATGAGGAAGTGAAGTCTCAAAAATTCACAGGGACAGTCGCGTCTTGTCCTATAGGTCACCGTGAGTCAAAATCCATTGGATAGCAGTGAATGAGAACTGATTTTAACTGTGGGGTTGGCTCAAGGCTAACTTCTTAACTCACTCTTTCTCTATCTTTTGTTTTTTAGAAAATTAATCCAATCTTACCTAAAGCAGCACTGAGGAGGAGGCATTTTCTTCCCAGTAGCAGACTCTCCATGTCAGTAGTTGTTGATTGGTACAGTTGTGCTTTTTGCCTTCAGACAGATTTAAAATTAAAATGTGGCTCTTCCCGGAACACCCCAGGCACAGTCCTACTTTAGGGTATTTGCTTTTCCTTTTCCTTCTGCCTGAAATATACTGCCCTCAAGGCACCAGCTGAAGTTGCAATTCCTGGCTCAGATCTGCTTTCCTCTGACTGCCATATTTTAAAGCACAACTGCTGCTAACTTCCTCCCACTGTACCAACAACAGACTTGATATCACCTTACTTAGTTTTAATTTCAACTTTGCTACATTTCAAACTTCTAACACATTATATACATCATCAATTGTGTGTATTATGTATTGACCTTTATTGTTTTGTTTCCCCACCATAGAATGTTGTTCTGGTTATTAGGTGCCCTGAAGTCTGTTCTGACTCACAGGGATTCTATGTACAACAAAATGAAACAGAAAGGCATTTGACAAAACCAACCTGCATAAAGATAATACAAAGAAAACTACCAAATAGTACTACAAGAAACCAAAACAGACCTCCATAAATGTTACAATATACCATGTCCATGGATAGGAAAACATGACGTTGAGAAAAGGTCAAGACTAACCAAAGTGATCTGAAGATATAATGACCTCTCTATCTAGATTTTAACATATTATTCAGAATTAGAATGGGGGGCGGGGGCTAAACACCAACTTTCTGTGGAGAGCCATGATAAGGAAAGTACTCCTGAAGAAGAAAGTAGAAGGACTCTGATGTCTCGATCTCAAAACCTACTACCCAGTCACAAAACCTATTACCCAGTCACAGTAGTCACACAGCTGGGTCCTGGTGGATACCTAGACCACTGGAACACGACTGAGAACTCAGAAGTAAACCCACTGTTCTAGAGAGAGCTGTTTTTTGAGAAAAGACCCAAACACATTCAATGGGGAAGAGGCGGTCTCTAATAAATGGGGCTGGCAAAACGGTATATTCATTTGCAGAAGAATGAAACAAGATTAATAACTCAGACAATACACAGAAATTAGCTCAATATGGACCAAAGGCCTACATGTAAAACATAGAACTATGAAGATCATCAATGCAAGAATAAGTACAAACGTAGAGGCACTTAGAGATGGCATAAATGCACCATCAAACATAATTAAAAGTACATAAACAACAGCAGACCAATAGATGGCTGAGACTTCCGAAATGTTTCATAAACATTAGATTTTTGTGCCTATCTAAAGATTTCACCCAAAGAATAAAGAAAGCACCCACAGAGTAGGAGTTGGGGAACGGCAATTACATATCAGACAAGAGACTAATCTTCAAAATTCATAAGGAGCTTCAGTACCTCATCAAGAAAAAGGCAGTTAAAACAATTTACAAATGAGCAGAGCACATGAATACTTCACCACTTCACCACACACTTCACCAAAGAAAACATTCAGGTGGTCAAGAAAAAAAATACAAATAAATGCTCATGATATTTAATCATTTGAGAGATGTAAGCCAAAACAACAAAATATCACCTCACTCCAAAATTAATAGCAAAGTTCCAAAAAACACCAAATCACAAATTCTGGAGAGGGTGCTTAGAGACTTAAACCCTAATACACTGTTTGTGGAACTGTAAAGTAGCAGGAAATGATGGAGGCAGGGAAGACACTGGGGTGTTTGCAAGAGTTAAAAGTAACAGCCAAACACTGCTCTATAAATAACCCTGCAATAGTAGTGATACACAAGTAAATGTTTGGATAGGCATGTAGGCTGAACAGGTATGGGGGGTGAGTGGGAGTGTGCCCATGAGTATTTATACATTTGAAAGAGAATATCTATGCACAAGCATTCACCTTTGCTGCAAATATGTCCATGAATGTGGTAAAGCATAAAGGGGGACAATTATGAAACCTCCTTAGACATAAACAAATATCTACAGAGAATGAGTCACTGTGCTTCATAGTCAGGACAATAGTCTTAGGGGACACCAAGTTCAATTGGCATCGCGCGGTTCACAAAAACAAGGTTCTACATGCTAGCTTGGTGAGTGACAACTAGGGTCTTTAACGTTAGTGAGCAGCAATTTAAGGTCTCGCCTTCAGTGGAGGAACGTGGAAAGCCACATGGAAACCATTTGTCCAATGGACCGATGGATGAAGCCAACAGCAGCCTCTGCAACCTTGAAACAAGAAAAGAGCTAGCTGTTACCCAGTTTCACTGCCAAGTCCTCTGAAAATGTTCACGCGAGAAGGGCCGACATAGACTGGGTGAACCAAAACTCAAATAAGAAAAGATAACAGTTTAGGTATTGCGAAAGAAACCAGAGGGATGCTCAAGGTTATGGGCCTTCGGGTCTGGAATTAAACTCGGGCTCCTGCTAAAATATTTAGTGATCTAAGCTCAAAAGGGAAGCATCTACCCACAGCAAAGGTGTGCGGGTTAGAAAGAAGAAGAAAGGGGAACAGGAAACACCGGGAAGAAGGAGATGAGTGACAGTTCACTGAAGTAATTGCAATAGACGAGTTTAAACATGTGTACAAATGGCTGAATGTCAAACTAATGATCTACTCTGT
>NW_022103900.1:7036352-7045549 GCF_000313985.2 Echinops telfairi
AAAACCTATGGCCATGAATGAACCCACAGGATAGAGGAGAACTGCTGCGGTGGGATTCCAAGACTATAAATCTTTGTGGGAGTAGAAAGCCTCATCTTTCTCCTGTGGAGTGGCTGGTGGTTTCAAACTGGTGACCTGGGGGTTAGCAGTCCAACGTGTAACCACCTATGCCACCAATGGTCCTGACATGAGCCATACTCTGTTAAAAAATATAGTCTTGAACATGACACAAAATAGTTTACATGATTTAAAGTGGTTTTCCTACTTTTCTTAAATTGGCATGCTTATCTGACTGTATCATTTGGCATAGAACTATTTACCCATTAACACAGCAATTGTTTCCTGAGATTCTATTATGTGTCAGGGTCTGTCCTGACAAGACCTAAATCTAGAGAAAACAATCCTCTCCTAATAAAAATGGTCTCATCACAAATATTTTCAAAGTAATAGAATTGAATCTAATGTAGAAGCAAGTGCAATATACAGATTACTATAACTTGAAAGGATTATGAAGAGGGTCTATTTAAGGCAATATGTGTATGGCTATCTGAATTTAACTGCATACAAAAATCTGAATGCTCTATTTGATGTGGTTTATACATAATGCTGGTGTTCATGTCAGAAAGCTAGCTTTAAATAGTATTAAACACAGCCTGTTTTAATATCAACATCTATAGAATATGCATATTTAATTTTTAGAAACAACCCAATATATTTTTTATTTACTCTGAATATTTTTGTTACAACAGCAAAACACTATGATAACCTTTGGCATTATGACCTCCTTCTATAAGAGAGAATATTAGTTGAACAAGTGCATTTATATATATACACGCACACACACAAAAACCCCTAATAAAACAGACTTGTCTCAGTGGATATTAGTAGGAAAAATCTCAGATTCTTAATCCATGTAATTACAAAGTATAATCCTATACTAAAGATGTTTCTAGTGCCAATAAGTCCAGGGCTTTCTGGACAATCACAATATTTTTGCTAATTATGTTAAGAATCGAGTATAAAAGGTCATACAATCTAGTCCAAAGAGAGCAACAATAACAAAAAAGCTGGTACAATCAAACAACTAGAACTATGACCACAGAACATTTGATGCCTGACTTTCAGGGTGATTACATTAGCATCCCAGTTGTTGCTCTTATCTTGGAGCAGGTATCTTTGGGGGTAACCTGTGATGATAATGGAATGATACACAGAGGTAATACTAGAGAATGCCGGCCCCAGTCACCTGAAACGTGTCACCCCACACTATTCAACCTGGATCTGCATAAAGCTTTAAATCTGTTGAGCCTTTCATCTTCTTTCGGATGTCTACCATCATGACGGAATCAAACTTGCCCAGAACTAGAGCCACTATTGAATTGGATCCTAAATCTATACAATGACCTCAGACTCAGAAGCCAAGGGAAGGTGTTATTTTAGGTAAATTTCCCAGAGCTCTTCAGCCAAAGTTCTGATAAAATGATGATGTTCCCAGAGAGCCTCCAGAAAAGGGCCATCTTTGTCTTTGGGCTGAGGAAGTGGTAGGAGAAACATGTTCGATGAGAGTTTCTTGACACAGCATCAGAGGCACGGACTAGTCAATCTATAACTAAAAAGAACTCCAAATGACCCCAAATACCATTTTTTCTTCAAAGAAAAAAATGACTTGAATCATATCGATGTTAATGAGGTGGGCTGGCGTGGAGACCCAAAACCCATCTGCAGAAAATAGGACACCCCCTCACAGAAGGGTAACAAGGAAGGGATGAGCCAGCCAGGGTGCAGTATAGCACTGACAAAGCCTACAACATTCCTCTAGTTCTTTAATGCTTCTTCCCCACCAACTATCATGACCCCCGTTGTACCATACAAATCCTGCTAGACCAAAGCATGTACACAGGTACAGATCAGAGCTCTGGACACGCAGAATCCAGGACAGATCAACCCCTCAGGAACAGTAATGAGAATAGCAATACCATGAGAGTGGGGGGGTGGGAGGAACCAATTGCAATGATCACGCATAACCCGCTCCTGGGGTGGGGGCAACGAACAACAGAAACGTGGGTGAAGGGACACAGCGGATGGTATAAGATATGAAAATGATAATAACTTCTAATTTATCAAGGGTTCATGAGGGGGGAGTGAGGGGAAAAAGAGGAGCTGATACCAAAGAAAATGTTTTGAAAACGATGATGGCAACATATGTACAAATGTGCTCGATACAATTGGTGTATGCAATGTTATAAGAGCTGTAAGAGCCCCAATACAATGATTTATTAAAAAGCAAACAAACAAAACTCAAGCTCTACTCACAGAAGTGCATACGGAACAGAGGGGACTTCAGGACGCTCCAAAGGCCAGTGTCTGAGTTCTCCACAGTGCTGCCCCAGAGGGAACGGTTACCAAGATTTTACCTCTTTGCCTCTAGAGCTGCTCGGCAGGGCTGTGACCAGCTCTTTTGAGCATCACACGAGTATTATCACTTTTGACATGTGCCATGACAAGAAAAAAAGGCTGGCAAGCACCTTAAAATGAAATCTCTTCGAATGATGTCTCTATTCCAAAAATGAACAGAGTGGCATTTTGCAATTCCCACGGTTTCTACCTATGAGCTTACTTCAAACCCAAGCATTATCTTTGCTCAGAAATTATTCCTGAACTTAGGTCACATGAAGGGTGGAGAGCATGAAATTCTACACGGCAATAAACAATTTCAGAGCACACATATTTCAAAGAACACTTTTATACCAGTGCTGCAATTATTTTCAAGGACTCTGAAATGAAAAATAGAAGTTAGCTCTTACCCTATTGTGACAACTTCTGTATTCTTCTCAGGGTAAAGTATCCATGTCTTCATACAGTTCTTCCGCTCCTGGACTGAGCAATTCCTGAAGTGTCTCTAGTGGGTCTAGAGGGAAAGAAAAAGATCTAAGTCAACGTGTTGCAGCACTTCTGGTAACATTGATTCTGTTTCAAGGTGCCGAGATTGTCTCTCTGTCTCTCATTTCGTACAGTGGATATATCTTGCATTAAACTCTCTTGTACAAAAGGATCCAGGATTCAGAGAATGGTTAGTCTAAAAGGGACATTACCTCCTGCATGTTATTTGTACTTTTACTTTTATTCATCTTTAAAGGGATGATGTCTTAGCCAATCATAACGTCATCTTAACTAAGTACCATCATTATCTGATGACTTGCCCGAGACCCGATTTTCACCCTTTGCTTAGTAAAGGCAAGGCTTCCTGTAAAAGCCACACCACATTTTTCGGGCGATGCAGTCCATTCTGTAGGTTCCCGGAGACTATTTTTTTGCTTTACTTTGCTGTGACAGAAAGTAACACATTTTGGGTCTTAATCTTCTATGCCTAATTTTTTTCTGCCCTAAAACTCCTTACCACTGTTATAAGTACCCCATCAAGTCTATAATAACGCTGCCCAGAGCCAGTGAAAACAGGTGCATTGCCAGCAGGTTCTTGAAGATAGCCTTCCATCAACACAAAGTTTCGGATTTTTTTTTTTTTTTGCAACCAGCAAAGAAAATAAACTGGCTTTGACAGCCGATTGTGGACTGCTCTAATTCCTTGAATCCATTTTCTGCACGCCTTACTTGGCCAGCCTCTTCCCATTGCCTGCAAGCTGAGTTTGTTTCTTTGCAAGCCTCTTTTGTAATTATAACCAACACCATGTTCCACAACCCAAAGAATTATTTGCCACTGAAAGTGTATTTTAACGCAAGCGTCCAATGGAAGCACTCAGTTTGAGGCTCTTTCTTGACCTGTCCTTTATCAATGGACCCAGCAGTCCATAACTGTGTTTAGAATAAGGGAAACCAACGCGGGGATGGGAGAATAACGCTCAGACATAACAGGAAGCCCAGTGGTGTTTCTAGCTTTAAAAGCTGCCACTCCTGATGTGATTGGTTCGTCCAATGATCTGCCTATGGAGGTTCGAAGTACAAGAACACAGCTGGATGGTACTTCTGGACTCTACCACGAAGAATCTGGCTCGATGTATCTTTGGATTCCTTAAGCAGAGATGGTTGGAGATTGCAGAGTGGTGCTAATGAATCCTTCAAAGATAGTCAAACAATAGTTTCCTGATGACATAGTCTTTCATTAGTAAGCTTACCTTATTCACATGGCTAACGGTAACTAACATAACTCCAAATAAATAAATATCCATGGGAATGAACCCTGTTAGTAGTAGCAAATGTTTCTGTGAGAGAAGTAGAAAGCATTTACACATAGACAGACTTGTCTCTGGGTTCTGGATAAATTTAACACTCAAAAGAGTTCAGTGAAAAGTGGCCCATACATACTGTATGCTTTTGTGCTAATAGGAAGATCTAGAACAAGGAAAAGTAGGTATAGTGATCAGCAGAACAGTGGTTATGAGAGATTTAGAGGGAAATAGCAAAAAAGACTTTGTAGAAGAATAGAAAAATATCTTGATTGGAATGGTGGCTACATGACTGTACACATTTTGATGAACCTAATGAAACTGTGCCATTAAAATCTGCATACTGTAGGGCAATTAAATTATACTTCAATAAATAACAAAAAAATCAATGGGACCCAAAGAGGCCTCTCAATTCCAAGATTTTGAATCAGAGAGTCTTTAAGAAGGGGCCCTTCTTAAAGACTCCTTCCTGTCCATTTCAAATTTAAACTATGAAAGCCAAGTCTTCATTCTTTCATTTATTCATCTATCCAACAAAGATTTATAAAACACAAATATATCCAGAGTTAGCAGCGTGGCACTGATCCAGCTGCTAGAGAAATAGTGAGATGCAAAATAGACATATCTGCTAGTTTTATGGAATGCATCGTCTGATGGGACAGTGCGGGGGCAGGGCGGGGACATGGGAATAGTTAAATTGGCAAAAATATAGGGTTGTGGCTGTAGCATCAAGAGAAGTCCCAGGTTTAAACTTGCATCAACATCAAATACTTTATGCTAACCCAAACGTAATATATTGGTGCACATTGAGTCAGTAAAAGATGATAGAGTGATCAGACCAAAGCAAAGCAAATAATGGTTTCTCTATATTATGTTCTAAGTTGCATTTTATTTGGCCATTATAGTCCTTTTAACCAAGGTGAAGGTCTTCTACACCCAAAGGCAGCTTGTCTATGCAGCTTCCCGTGAGAAAAACATGGTCTTAAATGACCCTCTTTCCCGTGAGCAAACCACAGCTGGGAAGACAGGTGCATCTACTTCTCGCGACTATGCTGCTGCCAATGAAGCACTTGCAGGTTCTCCAACTACAAGCATTGGGCACACACACTGTAAGGTCCAGCTTGTGACAAGAGCAGTATTTCGTATACTCTAAACAAGGACGAACAATGAGTAGGTGAGTATTCCAGTATAAAAGGCCCGCAGATACATACTTGTACCTCCTCCTTCATTCCCTCTATCTATCCACCATTAAGTGAAATATTTTATGGGCAATTCAATGTTTAAAGCACATTAAAAATCTTCCATAACTTAACCGAACATCTAATTTTTTTTCCCATTTTGGTTTTCCCATCTCTTTGCTCTAAAGTATCTTTTTTAATGAGGAGAATTCATTCATAAGATGAAAGAATATGACTTAATAGAAGAAGTATAAGTTAAGTATCTCAAGCTCACTGCCAACGAGTCCATCTTAATTCCCGGTTACCTGTACGACAGTGTAACTGCTCCTGGGGTTTCCGAGACTGTACATCTTGATGAGAGCAGAGCCTTGTCTCTCTCCCAAGAGCTAGTGGTTACCAACTGCTGACCCGGCAGTTAGCCCAATGGGTGCCTCATGACATTAACAGGGTTCCTAAATAAACTATAAGAACCTTATTATTAATTACTGAATTTCCAAACCGTCTAAGGAGGGCTATCCTATTGTGTATTTTTTGAAGCTTTCTAAAGGAAAACCAACAGGATTTTTAAAGGAAACATATTAGAAACCATGGTTAGCTCAAAATTTAGCTTTGGAATAAGATACTTTAATTCAAGAGCACAAAATATCATGGGCAAATATTTTTAACCAAGAATCAGCAATATAACTCTTTCACTGGTCTCTCTTAGCTTTCCCAGTGTAATCAGATACTTAGGGTTTGGGCTGCATTCAATTGGGAGGACACTTAAATTCTTAAATTCCACAAAAAGCAGACACTTCAGTTCTAAAACAATGAGGATTCTAGAGCCAACTGTCTCGAAGAGGAGTGCTGTTCCATTCTCCTTCAGAGAAGAATGGCAGGCTGCAATTTGAACTGCAGAATGGCATTTTAATTACTGTTCCTCCCCAGTTAGTGGCACATTGAAAAGAAATCTGTTTTTGCTAATTAGGAATTGTGGTTGCTATTTTGTATCACTTTAATGTTTAATATTTAATAAATGCATTCATCGGACCAAAAACTACACTTTAAGAATCCCATATCTATGTTTATTCTACCACCAAACAGTGGATGTTTAGAATAGCTAACACCATGGATTATTTTCCTAGCCTTTCAGTATAACCTCACGTTAGTTAGTGTTGTTCATTTGTTTTCCTCTTCCTGTGAGGATAAGCTTACTGCTTTTCCTGTGGTTTGATTCTTTGATAGTCACTTTTCCATAAACTTTATGAAATCGCTAAGGAAACTGTAGCATTGGATTTGTGAGATTCAGCGATATTTTGTAGTGGATTAAACAGTTGGGCTGCTAACTGTAAGGTTGGTGGATCAAACTCATCAGCTGCTCTTCAGAAGAAAGATGAGGCTCTCTGCTTCTGTAAAGATTTACAATCTCCAAGATCCAGACAGCAGTTCTGCTCTTAGAGTTGCGCGGAGTCAGAATCAGAGCCCTGCTGGGGTAGCGGCTATGTGTTGGGCTCCTAAGTGCAAGGTGAGCCATTCGAAACTCCCAGACATTCCCCATGAGGAAGACAAGGCTTTCTCCTTCCCTAATGAGGAGCTCTGGTGGCACGGTGGCTACACATTGGGCTGTGATCAGCAGGGCACAGTTCAAAACCAGCAGCCTCTCCAGGGAAAAACACAAGACCTTATTCTCAGAAAGCCACCAGGGCAGTTCTACCCTATCCACAGGGTTGCTATGAGGTGGCTTCAACTTGGTGGCAGTGAGTGAGGAGTCAGAGTTAACAGGAGGGACACCACTACTGATATAAATCAGTGGATGTAAATGCTGGGATTTAAGGCTTCCTCAATCTCCTTGTATAAACAATTATATTGTGCAACCCTTTATGATTTCTCCTGGCTTTTGCATTGTCAAAGCTTTGTTTCCCACTAATTCCCAAAGATGTCACATGACCTTGATTCTGCAGTCTCCTGTCCAGGAATAAGAAAGGCTTTCCCAGGTGTCCTTAGAGCACATCGTAAGCAGCTCCGGGCCGATGAATCCATTAATCACTAAATGCACCCAACAGCACCGACACATTTTGAAAGAGTAAATAAAATTTGGGGAGCTAGCGGCTTGGGATTGCAAATTTTTCTAGAGGTTCAATTTCATGGATTAGCTTTATTGCATCTGCTTGGTTTAATTAAGTTAAAAAGTATATATTTCGCTTCTTTATGTCACTCATTGTATAAGACACTAGGGATCCATGAATAAAACATGGCTCTTCCTTGAAAGTATGGATAGCTGAGTTACTGAAGGTGAAGGAGACATAAACGCATTAAAAGATCATCTAATGCCATATGGCAAATGCCGAGACCGATGTAAACACAGCAGCTGAGGGGAAACGGAGGCTAGAAACACAGTCCCAGATGAGATGAGAAAACCTAGGCAAGAGTGTGCACATCTGAAAATAACACGTGTCTCCCAATCAGTCCTTCAGATACCGGCATGACGACAAGCGGCTGACCCCAGGAAATCCTTACAAAGTTGATTTTGTTCTGGTTTGTTATACTATCACTTAAAAAAATACATTTGACTACTGTAGGCAGACTTTTCTCACCCACAAAAGGTGCACAACTATAGGTTTATTGTGATATTTCCTTTTCTTTTTTATTCTTTTTTTAATCATTTTATTAGGGGCTCATACAACTCTTATCACAATCCATACATACATCAATTGTGTAAAGCGCATTTGTACATCATTCTCAAAACATTTTCTCTCCACTTAAGCCCCCGGCATTAGGTCCTCATTTCCCCCCTCCCTCCCCGCTTCCCCCTCCCTCGTGAGCCCTTGATAATTTATAAATTGTTATTTTGTCATATCTTGCCCTATCCGACGTCTCCCTTCACCCACTTTTCGGTTGCATTGTGATATTTAATGTGATAATATATTAACTTACTGTAGTACATGCTAAGTACCAAGTATTTAAATAAGCCACCCATTGCTATTGAGGTTTGGCTTATCATTATGAAGATCTGTCTTTGAGGCAAATGTTCATGTATGAACAACCTGGGATTGGTCATCGCAGCTCTTCCCTTGGAAAAACTCACTCTGCTTTTCCATGTTATTGTCCTGGTGTCTGCATTGAAGGACACAGATCCGTATTCTGGACAGACATGTAAATTCCTTCCCGTGGACAGCTATTTCATTTCCACCCTCATCGTAACCCCTAGGGGACAAAGCACAGTTTGCGCCTGTTTGAATATTCTCATGAACTTTCTTAATTAAATCATAAACTCGTGGTACTTTAAATTCTCTATGTAACCAGTCTTAATATCTTACTTCTTTCCTCATTAATTTATGGGTTAAGTAGAGTCCATGGTAGGTTTTTCTATTTATAAACTCATCTTGAGTTTATCTTTTCTGGAAATTCTCCTCTAATAAAATATTTTGGAGTTTTATATTTTGATTTCCCCATAACCATTTTGAACATCATGTAAGGGATTTCTGGGTCTTCTAGACCAAAGGTCAGCAAACTTGTGAGTCACATGCTGGTCTTTCTCTGCATGCATGTGGCTCTGAAGTAAAACTGAAAAATTAAAGGATAGTATTCAGAGAATGGTGATTTCATTTGTTTGGGGGAAAATAACATATTTGAGGCTCTCAATTTTTAAACTGTTGTGAGGGACAGGATTGGCTCTTCTGTCTCAAAAGTTTGCAGGCCCTTGTTCTAGAAAATCACTTAACCACATACAGCCAGATGAACCCAGTACTCCTCTTTGTGAACGCAATCATTTTGGCACGAAATAAAGAAGAGAGAGAGAAAAAGGTCGATGAGAACATGGCCTGGAGAGAGGTTCCCCACAAAAAATGTGTGATCCCCC
>NW_022103900.1:7046546-7047914 GCF_000313985.2 Echinops telfairi
AAGCAATAACCTGATAATCAAGGAAATGCACCAATTTTGGAATAGCTAAATGGATGGAGTCATTTCCCACTCTAAAAAGCTAGCTACATCTTGGGAAATGACAGCTACTAAGCAAGAAATATGTTTTAATTAATAAAAACCCCATTTTTTCATAGTATTATATTCAGAGATTTTTATAGAAGCCAGCCTTTACTTACTCATCTTAACTCTTTTGGTAATGTAACAAAGAGCTCCCTCTGGAGGCAGAGAAGGAAATATCAAATGACAATTGGTCCTAACTCCATGCCAAGAGTTGAAATTCAGAGTTGAGCTCTGAACTTCTTGAGAAGCGGGGCTTGAGTTGGGTGACACCATCCCCTGGAAGCAAGATGAGACTTTCGACTCCATCGAGATTTACAGCCTTGGAAACCCTCGGAGGCCATTCTCTTTATCCTGAGTGAGAAGTAGTGCTGACCCTAGATGCGCTATTGTTTTCTGTTTGTTTGTTTGTTTGTTCCTGTGTGTTTTGTTTATGTTTCCCCATTTATTTTTTCCACCCACAAGGCTTGGCAAACAGCAACAACAACAACAACATTACCATTGAGGCAATTTCAGTTCACGGTGCCCCACTGTGCATCAGAGTGAAACTATGCCCCAGAGAGTTTTCAGTGCTGAGTTTCTGGAAGTGGATCACAGGGCTATTGTCGGAGATGCCTGCGGATGTGTTTTCAATGAGCAGTTGAGCCCATGAAGCTTTGGAACCACCTTGGGATTCTAGAACTCGGTGGGCATTCAATAAGTGAATCAATGATGTTATACCTAAGGGGGTTCAAGCAAGAGCATGCAGAAATATTTTGAAAATCAAACTTTGTAACAGAATGTATCATTTATTATTATAAGAAAAGATTTTTAGTGCCCTTGATTATATTTTTCATACACAAAAAAGTTGTTGAATTGGAGAATGTTGTGCATGTTTTTGCCACAATTAAAAAATAATAATTACACTAATAACAATGAGTACATGGGAAAGGAGAATGTTCTTAAATTGATTATGGTAATGATTATACAACTCTTGTTGATATGACTGAAGTATTGAATGGTGGGATATGTGGATGAAGTGTCAATAAAAATCTTTCAAAATAAGAAATGCATTTATCATCTACATTTTATTTAGTGAAAATATTTAAGTTTTTTAAAAGGAGACAAATTAGCATGTTTATTGTTTTGTTCTGTTTTAGAGCTTAAATTCTGAGCCCTAGGTTTGCAGAAGGCTACAATTTACAATGGGAGCCCTAAATTTCAGTCTCCACATAGATTCCACCTCTACTGAGCTCTTTTTTTTTTTAATCGTTTTATTAGGGACTCATACAACTCTTATCACAATCCATA
>NW_022103900.1:7049040-7050233 GCF_000313985.2 Echinops telfairi
AAAAGAACAAAGAGTCACATTTTTTACCTTTTAAGCAATTAATTTGACCTTTGTAAACCAAGAGTGCAGACAAGTATTTAAAGCTGTGGCTTTGAATTCCAAGTATCAGCATCCTGAGAGGAAACATTCCAAAATCTTGGACTCATATATCAAGTACCAAATCCAGTAGGATTTTAAGGAGGCAGTTTAGGTCACAGAGTGGAGCGAAGCAGCAATGACATAGGAGAGCAGTATTCCGACAACACTGGGAGGCGAAGAGGTGACAAAAATCCTTGCTGGACTGGTGAGGAAGGAGAGAGAGATTTGGGAAGGAGAAAGCAAGAGTAAATAGCATGAATGGTTTTACTCTGCGAGCCTCCTTTTGGATTGGAACTTCATGACGAAAACAAATAAACAAACAAACTCACTGCCGTCTAGCCCTTGCTGATTCACGGTGGCCTGATAGGACAAGGTAGAATTGCCCCTGTCGATTCCTCAGACTGCAATGTTTTACGTGCTTAGAACACTTTGTCTTTCTCTCATGGAGTGCCTCATGGTTTTGGACTACAGGTCTAGAAGTTAGCAGAACCAACTAGTAACCACTACACCAACAGAGAGGGCTGGGTGACAAAAACTCCCAGAAATATTAAGTAGCCCCCCAAAAACATGGGAGTTGGTCCTATCAGCCAGTCTGGAACATAATAACAACATAGCCTGTCGTCATCCTTCCTACCACTAGTCTTTGGCAGCAGGGGGAAATGTCAGGCAGACAGTCCTGAAAAAAAGAGAGGAACTGAAAATGACTCTCTCCTAAACCTGGTTTTCCTCACCTCTTGGAAGATATAGAAAAATCCAGAAGTTCTCATGACCAAAAGTGGGGAACAGAATGCAGGTAAGAGGAGAATCAAAAGTCTAAAGGGTTACTACAGAAGCTTGATGTGGAGGTCCCAAAGCTGAGCAAAGGTTGTAGGATAGGCAGCCTAGGTAGATGGACAATCCTGCTAAGTCTCACCGGACCACTAAGAGCCAGGAGGGATTTATGACTGAGGGGGAGCACGGCATGCTCCCTTAAACAACCTTCATTTGCTACCAATGCCTACTAGGAAGATGTCAAACAACAGGGCTGCAGACCACAGAGATCTAACAGTGAACCAGACCCTCTTCTTGAGTCCAGGGCAATACAGAAGAACTCAAAGGGGCAGAAAACAGAAGGG
>NW_022103900.1:7061409-7062618 GCF_000313985.2 Echinops telfairi
TGTGTATTATCCACAAATCTTTGCTTGCCATTAATAATGTTAGTAAAGCACTGACTAATATGCAAAAACAAAAGAAAACAAAAATAAAATGTAAGTACAATCCCTTGGAACAGCCTATGACTGCTTGCTATGAAATGGAAATGCAGCTGGGCCAAGAGGGTGGCACAGGGAAAGACCCAATCGTGAGTCGCATCACCTCAAGAATGTCATTCCACAGCTCCAGCTCCATTTGTCAATAGGGCTTTTTTGGCACCTTCAATCTATGTCCCTCTTCCCCTTGGTCAAAAAGGCTAACCTATTAATTTCCTCCCTGCGTCTATCAGGCCAACATCCAAAAGTTCAGATGCTCTTAAGTGGTGGAATTTTGAAAAACATAAAAAGCAATTGCCAATGTCTTAGCTTTTGCTCCTCAGTTCTGAGCTTGGCATTAGGATTCTTTGATGACTTTTAAAGTTTGAAAAATTAATGAAAACATAGATATGATCAATCAATTTGAAAGTGGGCAACCTGCTCCTTTTATCTTCTGCAGACAGAATTATTTACTGAACTACAATACTTATTTAAAGGGAGGCTTTCTGAACACTCAGGAGTATTTTCTCCTTTTTCTTTTCTCTCCATTTACTGATCCCTCCCCCATCCATTTCTCCTTTTTCTTTTCCACTTTTGAATTTATTTTTCATTTTAAATGTTTTCATCACCTAGAATTAAGTATGGCTTACAGATGATGAAATGGCTTGTTAAACTTAGCTAATGATTTTAAGAAAGCAATTATGTTAGTGCAGGATGTAGCAAATGGAGTATTGTTTGTAATGGGGAACCTAAATTTTTCAATGAATGAGTAGATATTTAGCAGAGAATACTTAAAATACAGATATCCTAAAACACTCCATAAAATTCCAAAACTGTCAGCAGCATGCCCCAGTTGAAGGAAAAACAAAACAGCAATAACAAAAATGATGAAGCTGTCAAGTTTTGACCAAATACAAATTATGATTTGTATCTCTCAACATCAGCTGCTTTGTAAAGTTCTCAGCTGCAGACCCAGAAGTGAAATGTGTCTCGAGGCCAAAACCTTGTGGGCAAGATATTTCCTGAACTCCAAACCAAAAGTAATAAAGACCCATAGCGTGTCCACTGACATTAGCAGAAAGTTCAGTACTTTTAGCTAGCTTGCCTCTGGCTGCAACTATTCAGATAAATACCAAGAGA
>NW_022103900.1:7064779-7068253 GCF_000313985.2 Echinops telfairi
GTGTGTATGGATTGAGATAACAGTTGTATGAGCCCCTAATAAAATGTTAAAAAAAAAAAAAGAAAGAAAGAAAAAGGAGCCCTGGAGGCAATGTGAGTTACCCTTGGACTGTACCCACAAGGTCAGCAGTTTGAACCCACTAGCCCCTTTGAGAAGGAAAGATGAACGTTGTCTGCTTCCATATAAATTCATACCCTTGGCAACAGGTGGGCAATTCGACTCTGTCCTTTCAGGGTCACTATGAGTTGGAATTGACTCAATGGCAGTGAGTTGGTGTTGAACCTTGACCATGCAAACTATGTTGAGCATTGTAAAAAAAAAAATTGGTTTCTTCACAAAATTGTCAGTCAGATTTTTGAAAGCAGGAACACCACGCTCTAAGCGCCAAGCACAAAGCAGTAGACATGGTACGGTGTCTGTTAATGCTGGCCAGGTCATTCCCAGTGGGTCCATTTCGCAGGTCATGCTTCTTTGGGCTCTTGATGAGATTGGCAATGTGGGTGTGACAATTAGTAAAGGGACCTGGCTGTGGTCCCTATTGAGTGAATAATTAGCCCCTGTAAATAGACTTTGAGATCCTTAGTTCTGAAGCTTCTATTCTTTTCATTTACTTCAAACAGAACCCAGTGCAAATTCCTGATTACAGAACATGCCTAATACAGGTTTCTTAATTACTTATTAAGAAACAAATTCAGGCTAAATTTGTTTTTGACAGTTGTTGACAGTTTTGTTTTTGACAGTTTTAATCCACATATAAAATAATTTTATGTTCCTTCAAATAATAAGGACATTCACAAATAAGGGCATTTCAAGGAGTCCTGGAAGTTCAGAGTTTAAATTCTTGGCTGCTATTCAAAAGGTTGGCCATACAGACCCACCAGCTGCTCGGCAGGAGAAAGCTAAGGCAGTTTGTTCTGAAAAGATGCTGCTTCGGAATTCTACTGAGTCCTACTGGGTCCCTATGAGTCAGCATCCACTCAATGGCAATGGGATCTGTCTTTCTCACTGCCATCAAGTCATTTCTGACCCACAGTGACCCTGTAGGACAGGGTAGAGCTGCCCTGGGTTTCTAAGACATTGTACCTCTTTCCCCCACGGAGCAGCTGGTGGTCTCAAAATGTAATGAGATAGATCTACAAAATATATAAATAAGTATATATATCTATAGTTCTATATATGGCTTGTCTATGGTACTTTGTCATAGAGAACTCAAAGCAAACTGAAATACTGATTACACTGTAGGTGGTCACCGTGTTACCACTGAAAGTCTGACCACTCTGTTCCTTGATGCTGACAGATGGAGATGATGCTTCCAGCACAAAACCACGAGGGAGGAATGCACTCAGCCCAGGGACTGGCGCAGTAAAGTCTCTGATTCAAGGGTGCCCTGGAATATTCAGAAAATAAAAACTTTTCTCACATAGCTTCCACATAATGATGAAGGTGTGGTGGACATCATTTCTGTTAAATCTTGTAGACCAACGGCCAACTTTAGCCTAATAGTAATGGAAAGACACGGAAAGTTCTAAGGAGAGCGACACAACAAGGTGGATCCAGGTGACTTGAGAAGAGCGTAGAATCGAATAATGTTATGAGAAGCCCTGGATGAGGACGAATTACGCGATAAATGGCAGGTACACTGAGATGGTTTGGAGGTCCAAAAGACAGGATAAGCAATTATTGGCCCCAGAGATCCTGATGTACTCTTGTTAACCTCAGCAATCCTCACTTGCAATTCACATATTTTCAAACACAGAAATGGATATAGATGTCTGAGTAAATTAAAATGTATGTGTATGAATTATACCTTGAAGTCCCCATAGGAGCATATAATCAGCATCAATATAGAAAGTATTCCTAATAAGTATACTCCATAAAATCTACAGTCAGGTGTGGGGGAATAGCAGAGCCAACTGGTTATATATAAAGTATTGGAATTAGCTATTGCCTTAGTTCTTTAGTGATGCTTGAACAGAACTCTCATAAGTGAGTGGCTGTAACAGAGAAATGAAGTAACTCAAAAGATATGGCTACAAAGTTATACAAACATTATTAAACAAAAAATTATCAGAGTATGACAACGGATATAGATATAGATATAGATATCCACCTATAGACAAATGAAACCAGACCCTCACCTCACCCCATGCACAAGAACAAACTGAAGGTGGATCACAGACCTAGAAGTAAAACCTCAAACAATCAGGACCACCAGTAAAGGAATAGGGGAAAAACTTATGAACCTTGGTGCAGGGAATACATAGACTATCTGCAATAGGTCAGGGTACACACACACACACACACACACACACACACACGAAGCTGAAATTTACAAATGGGATATACTAAGGATAAAATACCTGTGCTCATCAAAGACTTCACCAATAGAGTAACAAGAGAACCCACAGACTGGGAGAGGATTTCTAGCAATGACACACCATAGAGCTCATTATTAAAATCTACAATAGCCCTTAACCTGTAAAAAGAAGACAACAGTTAACCCCCTAAGGAAGTGGGCAAAAGACGTGAACAGAAGTTTCACTAGTGGGGAGACCCGAATGGCAATAAACATATGAGGAAATGCTCCTGATCATTAGCCATCAGAGAAATGCAAATTAAAAAACTATGAGATACTACCTAACACCCTTGAGGATAACCCAAGTCAGAAAATCACAAAGCAACAAATGTTGGAGGGGATGTGGTGAGATAGGAACTTTCCTCCACTTCTGGTGGTTGTATAGATATGTACAGCCCCCGTGGAAAGCCATCTGGCAATATTTAAAGCAAATGGAAACTGAGTTACCTCATGACCCAGCAATCCCTCTACTGGGCATAGACCCAGAAGAGGTAAGAAAAAGACCATGACCAGTCATCTGTGTCCCGATGTTTATTGTGGCAAATCACAATCGCAAAGACTTGAAAGCAAACTAAATTTTCATCGATAGACATAAATGAGTTAGAAAACTCTGGCACATGCACACAATGGAGCACCACTACGCATCACTAAAAAACACTGATGATCGCATGAAACACATGGTCTCATGGGAAGAGTTGGAGGAAATTAAGCTAAACAAAGTGAGCCAATCACAAAAGGACAAGTACAACATAAGTCCACTGAGGTCAGTATAATCAGCACAGTAGGTATAGAAGAGAAGCCACTTATCTCGCAGTTTACGGGCTGAGGTAGAGGCAATTGGAGGGGGACAGACCAAACCCAAGGATATACATGTAATTCCAACAAAAAGAAGGGGAAAGGGGTAGGGCAGGGAGAAAAGGGGGGGAAAGGGAGACAATGGCACTGGGGGAGCAGAGCTTAATCCACCCAAGGGGAGGATATTGTTTATGTCTCCACAGAAATGGGAGTGTGACCCACAGACCCCAACACTGTGCCAAACCTTGAGAGCAACGTAACCACATGAAGCAACTCATGAACCGAAGGGTGTACAGGGCCGGCCCCAATCAGAGACAAACTGA
>NW_022103900.1:7069258-7082367 GCF_000313985.2 Echinops telfairi
GCAACAATGCATGGGGAGGACACAGAGATCCTGGAAGTGTTGGAGCAACAGCAATCTAGCTGAGAGGAATTACTAAGAGGCATAAGAAGGGCAAGTGTGATGGTGGGGCAGGAGGAAGGTAAAAGGAAACAGAGAAACGATCTAGGAAGCAAAGGTATGGATAGAGGTATAAACTTAGGTGTGCACTTATGTAAATATATTAATTTATAAAAATAGAGGTATTGGTCTATGCATTTATTTATTTATTTGTTTGTTTGTTTGTTTATACGGTAATACACTGAGGAAGTAGACGGACTTTGGGTCTCTTCTTAAACCCTCCCTCAACCAAGAACACTATTCTAACAACCTGGCATTCGGTGATGCTCACTCTCCTGACATGCTAGCTGAAGACAAAATGGGTGCAACATCAAATATGGTGAAGAAAGCTGATGGTGCCTGGCTATGAAAAGATATAGTGTCTGGGGTCTTAAAGGCTTGAAGTTAAACAAGAGATCATCTAGCTGGGAAGCAACAAAGCCCACATGGAAGAAACATATCAGCCTATGCAATCATGAGGTGTTGACAGAATCAGGTAACAAGCACCAGCAGACCCAAAACAAAACTAAACAAAAACGTACTGTTGAGAACGAGGCAGGGTCAGAGCGCAGACCAACAACTCATCTGTAGACAATGGACATCCCCTCACAGAACGGTCACAAGGAAGGGATGAGTCAACAAGGGCGCAGAATAGCACAGATGAAACACCCAATATTCCTCTGGTTCTTTGAGGTTTCCTCACCTCCTACTATCAGGACCCCAGTCCTACCTTTCAGTTCTGTCTAGACTGGAGCATGTACACTGCAGAAAAGAGCTCAGGACTCACAGAATGCAGGTCAGATAAACCTCTCAGAATTGGAGGGGAGAGAAGTACCAGGAGGGCAGGGGGATGGTGGGGGGAGGAAGGGAGGAAGAGGGAACCGATCAAAATGATCAACACATAGCCCCACTTCCAGTGGAATGAACAACAGAAACATGCATGAAGGGAGACAGCGGTTGGTGTAATATATGAAAACAGCCATAATTTATTATTTATCAAGGGGTCATGATGGGGGGTAGGGAGGAAAAAAAAGAGGAACTGATACCATGGGCTCAAATAGAAAGTCAGTGTTTAGAAAATGATGATGGCAACATATGTACAAATATTCGTGATTCAATGGAGATAGGGCATGTTATAAGAACTGTAAGAGCCCCCAATAAAATGATTTTAAATATAAACTAATGAAAATGAAAAGACTCCCACTGAATAAATACCTCATATGCCTAAGGATTCAGTTCTTCATGAGTCCAATGACAAATGAGAAGATGGCACTGAGAAGATACAAGTTCAATGACCAGTTACAGGAACTCAGAATAGAGGGCTCCTCATAAAATTAGATTCATTAAACACCAATTCTTCCATTGGATCAATCCTTAATTACAGATAGAAAATGGATCCAACAGAAATGAAAAAAAAAAACTTAGATGGCATGGTGGACATGTGGCATTCAGTGATGAAAATGAAATGTGCCAATCATTGACTTGGTAGGAATATAAAATGTAAGGTTTTTCTTTGGCTCTGGCCATATGGATAAAAAGTCTAAAATGTAGGTTGTATTTTTTATCTAAAAAGTCTTGGCTCATGATTTGTACCACACTATGTTTTCTCTACTTTTTGTCCTTCAAAGAAGGAATAAAATCAATATTTCTTTTAAAATAAATAAATAATTTAAAATATCAGAACATGAAGCTATTGATTCTTGAAAACTCTTCTACTAGGTTGATACACTGGGAAGCACTGTGTTTCTCTCTCTAACCCTTCCAGAGGGATTCTGCTCTCATTGACACCACAACTAAAGGGCAGTGTTGGCATCCTCAGGGGACTCAAATCATGTTCCCTTGACATGCTTTTTAATCAGGGGAGCAAAAAGAAGCCAGAAAGGGTACAATCAAGACTACAGATGGATGGGATAATATTGCCAATGAAAGTCTCATAGGACAGCCTTTGTTATCCTCAAAGAATAAGCAGGTGCATTGTTGTGCTGGGAGGAAAGAAACTTTTCATTACAATTTCCCTGGCCCCTTTCTCACCAACAGTTTTCCATTTTCTTGAAGCTTCTTCATAATAAGCTCTTTTGATCTTCCTGAGACCTTCAAGAAAATCTATTAAAATTATCCCTTGGAAATCCCAGAAAGCAGTTTTCCATATCTTTCTGAGCAGAGCTCTGTCTTGAATTTAACCAGTTGAAGCGATCCCTTCATAAGCCACTGTTTTGATTGAACTTTCTGTTTCAAGACACCCTACATAAAGGAAAACCAGCACAAAATTGATAGAATTTATCTTCAGCAATTACATACTGCAGAGACATGTGTGGTTAAGCATGCTCTATTTTGAATAAACTCCTATCTGTATGAGCTGGAGCCCTAGTAGTGATACTTTTGGACCTACATTTGTATATTTTTTTTTCCTAGCTACGTGAATTCAGCTAAGGTTGAATTCATGCTGCTAGTTGCAGGGAAACATATTATGTGAGCTTTGGGAAATGGTCCTTGTCTCCCCTTAGCTTTTGTGCCTAGATTTCTTGGAGACCTTTATATAGCACATAGCTTCCCCTCCATTTGTGCTTACTTGGGTCTGTGCCTCAGGAGACCCTTGTCTTTCATCTTAAGAAAAAAAAATTGGGGTAGGAGTCTCAGGGTTGTGGAAACTGGAGTTTGCATGGTCGATTAGTCCTTTCAGTGTCTCCTCTGACATCCCCTTTGACCTTTTCTTTCTTTTCTGTATTTTTATAGACCTTGAAATTTACTGTTGACCATAGAGAAGCTAAAGCAAATGGAAAAATGATGAAGTAAAAGAGATGAACAGAAAATGTTACAGGACTGCTCAAGAAGACAAAGCAAAGTATTAGAATGAAACAAGCAAAGCCCTAGAGTTATAAAACCAAATTGGAGGAACAGGCTCAGCATATCTTAAATGGGAAGAACTGAAGGAAAATGTCAAGCCTTGAGTTGCCATATTGAAAGATTATATTGAGGAAAACAATTGAATGAGGCAAGAAGCATCAAATGAAGATGGAAGGAATACACAGAGTCACTGTATAAAAAAAGAACTAGAATACATTCAACCACTTCAGTAGGTAGTATGTATGATCAAAAACCAATAATGCTAAACGAAGTCCAAGATGCACTGGAGGCATTAGTCAAAATCAAGGCCCCATAACTTGACAGAACATTAATAGAAGTATTTCAAGAAGTTGATGAAGTGCTGAAAGTGTTCACTCAGCTCTGCCAAGAAATTGGAAAGAGAGCTACCTGGCAAACTGGAAGAGATCCATAGTTGTATCCATTCCAAGGGAAAAGTGGCCTGACAAAATGCAGAAATTAGAGAGTAATACCATTAACATAGCATGCAAGTAAATTTTTACTGAAGATCACTCAACTAAAGTTGTAGCAGTTCATTGACAGAAAGATACAGAAATTCAATCTGAATTCAGAAGAGGACTTGGAACAAGAGATATTGCCCATGTCGGATGGATCTTGGCTGAAAGCAGAGAATAACATTAAAATGTTTACTTGGGTTTTTTTTTTAATCATTTTATTAGGGGCTCATACAACTCTTATCACAATCCATACAACATCAATTGTGTTTACTTGGGTTTTACTGACTACACCAAGGCATTTGATTATGCAGATCGTAAAAAACTGGATAGCTGTACCAAAATGGGAATTACAGACACTTCATTGTGCTTACTCTGAATGACCAAGAAGCACTCATTGGAACTGAATGAGGGAACACTGCATGGTTCAACATCCAGAAAGGTGTGCTTCCGCGTTATATCCTCTCATCATACTTATAAAATCTGTATGGAGACCAAAGAATCAGAGCAGCTGGATTAGATGAAGAAGTTGGCATCAGGTTTAGGGACAGGCTTATCAACAACTTCTGATATGCAGGCGGCACAACCTTGTTTGCTGAATGTAAGGAAGACTTGAAGTACTTGCAGATGAAGATCAAGGAGTGCAACATTTAATATGAATACAACTTAATGTAAAGAAAACCAAATTCCTCACAACTGAACCAATAGGTAGCATCATTATAAACAAAAAAAGACTGAAATTGTCAAGGATTTACCCGTGCATGGATGCACAGTCAGTGCTTATGGAAGCAGCAGTCAGGAGATCAAATGATGTACTGCACTAGGTGTATCTGCTGCACAAAATGATTTGTTGAAAAGCAATGGTGCCACTTTGAGGATCAAGGCGTTACTGACCCAAGCCACGGTGTTTTCAGTGGCCTCATTTGCATGTGAAAGTTGGACATTATGTAAGGAAAGCCAAAGAAGAATAAATACACTTGAATTATGGTGCTGGTGAAGAATATTGAAAGGACCATGGACTGACAAAAGAACAAACAAATCTATCTTGGAAGAAATACAGCCAGAATGTTCCTTGGAAGCTAGGATGAGGAGACTTACTCTCAGATACTCTGAACATGTTACTAGGGGAGACCTGTTCCGGGAAAATGAAATCATGCTCGGTGAAGTGGAGGGACAGCAAAAAAAAAAGACCCTCAAAGAGAAGGCTTGAGACAGTAGCTGCAACAAGGGGCTCAAACAGGGACAATTGTAAGGATGTTGCAGGACAGAGCAGTGTTTTGTTCTGTTGTTTATGGGGTGGCTTTGAGTCAGAGCCAACTCGTTGGCGCCTAAAAAAAAAAATGGAATCATTCCTTTGGACAAATTGCTTACCTGGTTCTTTCATTTCTTCATCGTTCATTTCTTCAGACAAGGAGAGACTAATATGTTCATTCACCTCCAGTGACTGATCACAAGCTTTGAAGAGCACAGTTACCGCTCAACAAAGTAGAATTCAGACCACTGTCTTTGTGGACCAGGCAAGTGGTCATGACAGAACCTAAGACTATGGTTCTGAGGCTCATGACCCAATGAGTTATGCTAAGGGGCTCCTTTTGGAGCTCAGACCTGAATGGCTTCAGACATATCCTACAACCTCATCAATTTAAGAAGGACAATCATATTTCCAGATGGGATTACACACTGTAGTGTTAGATGATGGGCTGCTAACCAAAAGATAGGTGGTAGTTCAAACCACCAAGCTGGTCCTCAAGTGGACGATTAGGTTGCTGACTCCATTAAAGATGTCTAGACTTGGAAACTCTCTATAGGATATCTATGAGTTTGAACTTACTTGATGGCAGTGGGTTTGGTTAGGTGGCTCCAGAAAGGACAGCACATAACTTGGGGAACACAATTCTATGCATAACAGTTATATGGCCAATGACAACAAGGATATGAACAGCACATCATTACAGGAAGTGGATTCTTTCCCATAGCATATAACAACCCTAAGCTTCCATGGTGGGATGACTTCATCCTACAACAGGGATTAATCCTAAGTCTTATCCAAAGAGTTGGTCTAGGCAGCTCCCATGAAAAGAAAGGACATCATTAGCTTTAAACCAATTAATGCATCATGTAAGACACTAACTAAGGGATTAAGGTACTCTGAACGTCTACTCCTACTCAGCAAGGGTATGTGTGTGGTTTATCCATGAGACTAGTATAAAAGTCATCTCTAGTTACTATGCAAGTTAAATTGCAATATTTTGCAATGTTGAATAATCTTATAAATAATTCAAAATGGCTACCAAAGGACAGCTTACACGTTATTTTTATGCTCATCATTGTAGGTATTAGACACCTTGTAGTTTTCATCATTACTACCCCAAACTCTGTATCTATTGAGTTTCTTTAAAGCTCATTATCTCCTGACAGAGGCTGCCAAAATATCATTTTCTACATCCGCTGTCTTAAACTTGCATATCCCAAACCCATCTTTCATTTTTCAATGGGATAATTTAAAAGATGTACATATGTAGGCATATAGATATACCTAATATTCATCTAACTTGGAAGGAATATAACTCTTCTCTTTCTGAAAGGCTTCTGTGGCTGTTGTTCATGCCATCAACTTGGCTCCAGCTCATGTAGGTTCTCAAACAGCAGAACAGACATGGCATCGTGCTGTGCCAACCTTACAGTAGTTGAGCCCACCGTAGCTACTGTGTTAATCCATCTCCTTAAAAGTCTTCCTTTTTTTCCCTTTGCGGATCCTCCTCTTCAATAGGTCCTCTCCATGAGCGCGTGTTCAAAATAGGCAAAATGAAGTCTTACCAGCCTCCCTTCTAAAGAGCCTTCTGAGGGTACTTCTTTCAACACAGGTTTGTCCCTTATGATGGAAGTCCATGATAGCTTGAATTCTTTGCAAATACCATACTTCAAAAGCATCAGATTTCCTTTGATCTTCATTCGTTGCAGTTTTCAAGGGCATATGAAGCAACTGATAATACCATGGCTTGGGCCAGGTCAGCTTATTCTTAAAAGTCACATCTTTGCTTTGTAACACCTTAAACAGATCTTTTGCAGCAGGTTTCTACAATTCAATAAATCCTTTCTACAATTCACTAAATCCTTCTAAAATTTAGTAAATCTTGCTGCTTCCATGGGCTTTGATAGTTTCTTAAAGTAAAATCAAATCCCATTTCAATCTTCTCCATTTTCCACACTGTTTCTTATTGGTCTCGTTATTTTCTTTATATGGAGGGTTAATCCATACTGAAATCTGGAGTCTTTGATTATGCTCCGAAAGGGCTTCAAGCCATCTTCCCTTCAGTAAGTAGTCTGTGTCCCCTGCACAAGGCAGGTAGTTGGTGAGCCTGCCTCCTGTCTTGATGCTGCATTCTTTTCTTTATAAAGTCCGGCTTCACAGATTATTTGTGCAGCACACAGATTGAGTGCATGTGGTGCAAGGACTCAACCCTGACATACACTTTTCTTCATTTCAGACCATGCAGTATCCTCTTGTCCTTTCAGACCATGCAGTATCCTCTTGTCCTTCTGTTTAAACTCTCTGTCGATGTATAGGTTCCACATCAGTGCAACTAATTGTTCTGGAATTCCCATTATTCACAATGCTATCTAAAATTCCTTATGATTAAGTCTTTAGAATGATTAAACACCTCTTCATAATCAAGGAAATGCAGATAAGCACCATTCTGGTATGCTCTGTTTTCAGTCAAGATCCATCTGAAATCAAGCGATACCCCTTGTTCCACATATTCTTCCGAATCTAGCTTGAACTTCAGGCAGTTCTCTGCTGATGCATTGCAGCAAAATCATTTTTAAATTAGCTTCAGAAAATTATGGATGTGTGTGATATTAATGACATTATTAGATAATTCCCGAATCCTGTTGGCTCATCTTTCTTTAAAAATGGGCACAAATAGAGAACTCTTCCAGCCAAGTGACAAGTTTGCAGTCTTCCAAATTTCTTGGCATAGTCATGTGACCACCTCCAGGGCTGCATCTATTTCTCGATTCATTTGGTATCTGGTCAATTCCTGGAGCCTTCTTTTTACCAAGGCCTTAAGTGCAGCTTCGACTTATCCTTCCGTATCATGGATTCTGGATCATAAGTTACTTCCCAAATGATTGAACTTTGAACAATTCTTTTGAGTACACTGATTTTGGGTATTCTTCCTATCTTTTTTGATGTTTCTTTGTCATTCAATATTTTTAATATTTCAACTGGAGGTTTGAATTTTTTCTTCAGTTCGTTCGCCTTCAGAAATCCTGAGCAGGCTCTTCTCATTTGGTTTCCCAATGCCAGGTCTTCTCATATTTTGGTGTATTACCTTACTTTGTCTTCTCAAAGCTGCAGTTTGAATTACTTTGCTCATCTCTTTACTCCATCATTTCTCCATGTGGCTTAAACTATTCTGTGATCAAGAGCAAGTTTCAGGGTCTTTTCTGACACCCACTTTTGCCTTTTCTTGCTTTCTCGTCTCATAGTGACCCTTTGCTTTCTCCATATAGGATGTCTTTGATTTTATCCTACAGCTCATCTGGACTTCGGTCATTTGTTTTCAATGCATCGTATCTATTATTGAGATTATGCATATATTCAATTGGGATGGACTCAAGGTTGCTTCTTAGCTTTTGTTGACTTGTTTTAAAGTTTTTTTAGCTTCAATTTGAACTTGCAAAAGTTGGTCCCTAGCTGATGATATTTGACTGCTTCATTGTTTCTTTCCACAGATGATGTCTATTTCATTGGAATGTATTATATCTGGTGAGGTCCTAACGTATACTTGCCATTTATGTCGTTGACAAAAGGTATGTGCAAGGAATAAATACGTCATAAAATTCTGGCTAATAAGATAGTGTATGTATGAGAATAAGAATATGTAGTCTTATATATATGTGTGTGTATGTATATATATATATACATACACACACATATATATGACATAAAGTTCTATTGACATATAATGCACATATCATACGAGTCAATGGTTTAAACATATTAAAAAGAGCTGCACAATCACCACCATAATCGATTCTAGAACATTTTCTTCATTCTTGTACACATCACTATTATTTCCCAACTCCCCATTCCTCCCAAATTCCCATGCCATAACACTAAGTAACTCATGTTAATTTGTATCTGATTTTTAAATACACACATACTTAGTATGTGCTGAGTCATCAGCAGGAGCTTGTGTGGCAAAGGGTTTAAACCAGTCAGCGATAAATCAAAGAGCCGGCAGTTCAAGTCCAGTAGCTGATCCGCAGGGGAATGACACAGCAGTTTGCTTCTGCGAAGATGACGGCCTTAGGCACTCGGGCCATTCTACTCTGTCCTACAGCATCACTAAAAGTCAGAATCAACTCAATGACAACGAGTTTGGTTTTATTAATCAAGTAGGTCTTGTTCAGAAATAATGCTTACTGGAGACCTTTTCAGAAAGAAACCTGAAGAAGAAAAAGGGATGCTGTCGTATATAACCAGCTTTCTGCTTATCTATTTTTAGCTGATCTTTCTTCACTTTCCCCCATTAGACAGAATCAAGAGGCTGAAAATACATGATAATGAATCTCTTCAGTCAGCCCATCTTTCCCACCTGCATCAAGGATAACAAGGTATCAAGCTGCCTAAGCCACAAAGCCTATTGTCTATGTAGAGTAATGAAGTCTTAGGACTGAGACTCCGACTACTGCCTTACAATAGCTACAGGAAAAAGCAGATATTCATTTTATTTTTAATCCCACCTTTCCTCAATGCTTTTCAAAGTTCTTAAAATAGAAATGACCTTCTAGAAATTGGTCTGCGATGTCTCACAAACTAAAACTGAAATACTGGCAGCTATATTTCTATTAACATTATAAAGGTGTTGTTTTTTTTTAATAGATGGAATGGATTCTGCTGTTGTGTAGTCAGTAGGCCATGGGGGGTGATGAGCTTCAGGCAACCTTAACTCATAAGAAAAAGTTCCAATCCCTCTCCATGTCCTTCTGTATGCAACTGCAATTTATTGACCTTTTTTAAAAAAAGGAGATTACTGAAGTTTATTGGGAGCTTTTATGTGTGTCTCACCTCTTTCTATAAAGAGGAATCCACATCTCTGCAACATAACAAACAGCATTGGGCTATCGATCTATTTTGTACCACAACTTACTTTAAGTTTAATGCACCGAGGCTATAATCTATTTCTTTAATAAAAAAGAGAGTGAAGCTATTAAGACTAGTATTTCCATTCAGTTCTTAATTGGCAGTTCCCAGGAAGTGTTAACAGATTTTTAGTTTTCTCTGGAATGATCTGACAGCATAAAATGTCTAATAAGTGTCTGTCTTTGGAATGATTATGCCAGTGAACTTAGTGGACCTTTTTGGTATTATTAAATTAATAGCATCAAATAAACTCCCATTGGAATGAAACAGGAGTCAAGTAGAGAGATTAGATTCAAAGTTAGTGAGATGTACAGCTGAGTCCTTGGTACTGGAATTCATGAATATACATCAGGATTATGGTTCAGAGAGAAGCAAGCTGTTGTGATAGGAGTTTATTTTAGAAAATGAACAAAATGAGTGTTCAAAAAAAATAACAATTCCATTCTTGAGAATCAACAATGCAGAAAAGATAGCCTTTTGTTGTGACCTTTACAAAAATAATTATATCCAATGCTACTAATGATGAAGTATAAAATACATGACAATTTGCACAAGTTCTACAGCTATAAAATATTAGTCATTTTCTAATGTTAATGACAGCTCACTCTTAATGATTCTATATATTTACTAGGGAGCTAGAGTGGCACGGTAAATTACACATTGCCCTACAGGTAGAGTTAGCCACGCACTGGATGCTAACCAAAAGGATGCTAACCAGTTGCTGTATAGGAGAAAGAAAGCTTTCTGTTCCTACAAAGGCTTACGGCTTCTGGAACTCTAGGGAACAGACTTATTCTGCTCCTCTATGGTTGCTGTGAGTTGAAATTGACTTGGTGCAGTAGACTTGAGTTTTTTGTGTGTTTACTATAAGCATGATTACATTGAGTAAGGAAGACCTGAAAGAGAAGCAGTACCTTTTATTATGGCAATTGAGAAGAATAGTGAACGCAGCGGGGACTGCCAGAAGAATGACCAAATGTGTGTTGGAAGAAGTACAGCCAGAATGCTTTTTAGAAGCAAATATGGCAACACTTTGCCTTGTGTACTTGGGACATATTATCAGAAGGGACCAATATTTGGAGAAGGACATTGTATTAATCTGGGTTGACTAGAGAAACAAGTCAGAGACACTCATGTGTGTATAACAGAGAGCTCTATATCAAAGAGCAATTAAATATTAAGAAAGCATTCCAGCCCAGTCCAGATCAAATCTATAAGTCCGATATTAGCCCATATGTCCAATACTAGTCTATAAATTCCTCTTCAGACTCATGCAACACATGGGAAGTCTTGTGGATCCAGTGGTGGTAGAAGCATCTCCATGCCTGCGTGGGTCTCTACATGGCTCCTCCAGCTCTGGCTGGATCAGTGTGGCTCCATGTGTCTTGTCAGCAGGGAGACAAAGCAGAGAGTGAGTGTCCCACCTCCAGTGAGGAAAACAGGAGTTCCCAGAATCCTCAGGAGAAGTCCATGCTCACACAGAGGCATTATTTGCTATGACTTGATTGACAGGCTAGATTCCAATCCTTCACTCAAGTTGACAGATGTTATGTAACTGCCACAGACATCATGCGTGGTAGAGGATTGTGGTAGTCACCTAATCTGGTGTCAATTTAAGGATTACGAGTGTAGAGGTGGAGTCTAGGCTGTCAATCTGGAGATAGCCAATGAGACTTCTGTGTGGGCATGGCCCTCTCCTGAGAATTCTGGGAAATCTGGTACTTCCTCCTTGGAGAAGGAAGACACTTCTCTCTCTCTGCCATGCCCTTGGGAACTCTAGATTGACGAGGCTGACTTCCTGTGAGACATCCCTGAGGAGATGCCACACGGACCTACCCTGATGCAGCCCTGAGAACTGGAATGGCCACGTGGAGACCCCTGCCAACACTGAGATGCTTCTACCACTAAAGACTTTCTACCCACTGGCCTGTGATCTTCTACATTCGGTGTCATTGCATCTGTTTCATGAGTCTGAAGAGGACATTATAAGTTGCTGTCGGACATATGGGCTAATATTGGACTTATGACCTTGGACTGACCGGGTTGGGATGTTTTCTTAATGTACAATTACCCTTTATATAAATCTCTCTTATATACATATGAATTTGTTTCTCTAGTCTACCTACACTATCACAAGGATCAAACCAAAAGAGGAAGATTCTCAATGAGACATTAACACAGCAGTTGCAACAAGAAGCACAACTTGAGCAACAGCTGTGAGAACAATAGAGGATAAGATAGTGTTTCATATGTTGTACACAGAGTCACTATGAGTCAGAACCCACTACACACGGGCTAACAATATCAAATCATGATGATGTGTAAAAATATGGCTGATGATTAGAGATTATTTTCCAGTGTAGTTTCATGTATCTAGAAAGACATTTGTCATTCTACAGTATATTACCAGTGTTTCTCCAATCTGCATAGATGTTACCTTTAACAGTTTATTCTACAATGATATGGTGGATTGTATTTTCACTACCATAGTGCATTTTAAGTTGTGTTTTATAGTGACCTAGAATATTTTCTAATCATGGAACATTTGTTCACCTGTACTGCTTTAGAGCAGTTATATCTCTTAGCAATATCTACCAGGTATTTAAAATGATTCAGTAGGATTCAACCCCTTTCTTAGAATTTGCATTTCAACCGCAGATATACTGAATCAGAATTTACATTTTAAAAGATTTTCATATAAGAATCACCTTGTTAAAATGTAGAATCTGATACAGAATATCTGGGATGGGAGTTCAAATTCTCATCTGGAAGTTGAACTGTTAGCAAGCAAGTTGAAGCCCTGGTTTGTATAGACTTGATAAAAATAGAGAAATTGGTTTTAAATTTAAACCCAATATCTCTAAATTCCATAGCTCAGATTTATTTTTCAAAGACTTTATCTCATAAATACATACTTAATATTTATTGGGCCTCATTGTACATGTTTTATACATACTGCTTATTTAATCCTTGAGACAATTCCAGAAAGTACACAATGCCATCCCCAGTTCACAGATGAGAAACGGAAGCACAAAGAAATAAAGAAGTTAAAAAAAAAAAAAGAAATAAAGAAGTTACCCAGTTATTTGGCTAGCCAGTGGTGCAGTCAGATCCCGCGTGCTCAATGTCAGAGGGTATGACTAAACAATTCATAAGGCATATTTAAATTAAAGTTGGAGTGTATTGGGCTGTATCAGCAATAACAGCTCCACAAACAATTTCCTTTCATCTCCTCAAAAGTACTGTTTCTCTTCTTCCAAACATGACTTTTTTTGACTTCAAATGCCAGAGATCTGGTTTACATTTTTGAATTTCATACAGGGGTAATTTAACATACATTGGCACTAGGGTTCCAGTTCATATATGAACAGGTGTTCTCCAAACAAAATTAATTTGAACATGTCTCTGCAATCAATGGATGGCTGCAGACAAGGTCAGTGATACACCTGTCGTACGCCCATTAGGGAGCCATTAGAAAAAGGTTCAATCAAAGCAGTGGCTTCCAAGGGACCTGCTGGGCCAGACAAATGCAAGACAGAGAGGTCACCTCAAAAGATTATAGC
>NW_022103900.1:7083247-7085949 GCF_000313985.2 Echinops telfairi
TAGAGCGATACAGATGATCACAGGGCTTTCTATAAAGAGAACCTAAGACAACTGAAAACTGCATTGGTGAGGAAAACGCCAAGAATGTAGAACCTAAGAATCCGCCACTGCCACCACCACCATGCATCTTCACATGCTTTGAGGGTAGCAAGTGCTGACCTACAAGAATTTCACTGGGAAACCTTATCCCACCAATCTTATAGCTCAGATCCTGCCCCTTGAGAGTTGTGCCCCTCAAACTCAGCGCCCATTGGAAAGGAACAGTACTTGAGTACCTTAAGGATGTCAAAACTGCCGATGTGACACGCGTGGTATAGATAGAAGTGTGCAGAAATCTTTGGGAAATGTGTTAGAGACATGGAAACACTGCCATGTACAGACCTACGTGGGGGATAGGTTGAGAAACAACAGCTTCACATTTTGATGTTTGCTTTCTATGATTTTGTAGCAATACTTTTGGCCTTCTCTCTTTGTGTGTGTGTGTGTGGTGTCAGGGTAGCATAAATGGTTTGAATATTTTTGTATACTGCTATGAACATTAAAGTTAAACTCATTCAGCTGTGCCATGGAAGAGGTCTGGTGATCTGCTTCTGTCAATACTGCAGCCAAGAAAGCCCATCGGAGTAGTTCTATTATCATAAATGGTGTCGCTATGAGTTGAAATCAACGCAATGGCAATAAGCTGCAAACACACTGGGGTAAGTTCATAAAGTTTATGTGGAATTAATTTAATTACCTGCTTACTTATATTTTATTTGGCAGGCAGAATATAAATGCCATACAAAATGGCATTTTGATTTGAAAGTGAATGTATTAATCATCTCATTGTCTGTCCCATGGAATGGCCTCTGTTGCCTTTCTCTATAAGGAACACAACCCTGCCAGTCATATGTCATCATGTCAGCACTGTGGCTGACAGAACAACAACAACAAGGACAAAGCATCACCAGTCAAGAGTCCAGAACGTCCAGATGCACAGACATGGGGGAATAATAGCTCAAAAAGCACACGCAGCAAACTTCTTTCCTGAGTAATGAGGTGACGTCTTTTTCTTTACTGTTTGCTTTATTAGGGCCCATAAGTCAACGCGGCTGCTCACGGACCGGTGTGAGTTATCAAACACAGTGTCTGAGTCAGGCCTATGGTAAATAAGAAGCCACGGGAATATTGCATTTCTGTAAGTTTCCTTTTCCTTTTCCCAAAGAGAACAAAGAAGGGCTATCGACAATGTAGCTAAAGATTCATGGCATTCATGAAAGAGCCTGGGCAGGTCAGTTTTTCTCTCTTCCCTTCATCTCTGAGTTGTCATCTGCAAAACCCAAATGTCTCTTAGCTCTGCTTGTCATTAGGCGGAGTAAAAAAACTGCCAATAAATTTTAATTCATCCAAAGACCTACTTCATCGCATAATAGTACCATTTTTAAAAATTTGAATAAACAGGATAATAGATTATAATTATACAAACAAGGTGCTGGCTTACTTAGATAGCTTCTGCTTTATTTTCAAAACCACCCTGCTTAAATTATTCATAAATTGCATGTAAATACCTTAATGTATGCTGAATATCTCCATATCTGATTGTCAAATTTATTGTTTCCTTTTCTCATATCTTAGCATCTTCTTTCTCATCTTAAAACACAGCAAAAAAGATATGCTTCCATTTTTCATATCTGAGCTCCCTGGACACACCAGGGAAGCTGGCCACAATTCATATTTCCTCATGAGGAATTCATTAAAGTATATTAGCTCGACCATAAGAGACAGAGTTGTATTTACAGAGGGTGATGCTTTGCCATGTGTACTCTTGTCTTGAAGCAAAACCGGTGACGACTTAGAAACAGCAGAGGATTTCTGCGGGCAAAGTCACTGAGCTTCTATTTCACAAAGGCCATTGCGAGAAACGCCCTTGGGGATGGAAAGAAATAACTTTATTGAAGGGGGGAATATCCAGTCACATCTTCACGAAATTGCTCACTTTCCCTTTAGGTGATATGAAGTTACAGTTATCACTTGGAGCTGTTGTGTTCTACAGTTTAATTTCAATTACTGGACAATGGCAAAGAGCAATGTTTTCTACAATTAAAAATGATGTATCTGTTCTTCTTGGAGTTCTCTTTGAAGTGCACTTGTTGCACCTGTTGCAGTCCTCATTATAAGCACATACTTTAAGTAATGTTCAAACGCGCTCAATATTTTTGACAGACTAATTTGATATGCACTTATTTTCTTTCTTCCATTTGTGGTTTGTCACAGTGCTGAGAGGAAGACAGCCTGAACTTCATTCAAAGCCCTAAAATAGAGCAGTTATCAGCTACCTCCAAAGTAGCTGGTGGGATGTCCCCTATGAAAAAACAACAACCATAAAAATGAGCCTATCTTCCTGGCTACCAACTACCTACCAATCAACTACCTACCTATCAACTACCTACCAATCCATCTGTCTAGTTGTGCTTCAGACCTGCCTTCTAAAGAACCATAATCATACTCCAAACTTGTGTCTTGTTTACGTCAACAAATAAAGAATTGAGTACGATGACCATAATATCAATAAAATTTGAAAAATGATCTTGTGATCAGTTACGCTGTGAATAATTCATGAATAAAAACCAGAGCTTTGACTGAATATGGTAGCCCTGTAGCTTTTACTGCACTGAAAGCTTCATAAATCTCAGTCATTTATTTTCTGCAACAATCATTTGCGT
>NW_022103900.1:7086139-7090265 GCF_000313985.2 Echinops telfairi
AGGTTTCTGAAGAGCCTGCAGACTAGGAAAGATGAGGAACAAAGACTACGCTATCTACTCCCAAATATTAGCCATTGAAATCCTATGGATCGTGAAGGAATATTGTTTCGTATGAGCACTGGAAAATGAGTCCCCCAAATTGGATGGCCCTCAAAATACAGAGTGGTCACCACAATCTGAGCATACAATGCTCTTGGAGATGGCATGGGTCTGGGATGCCAAGCAATAAAGGCTACTCAACTAATCATCAGAAAAACAGAATTTCTAACTGAAGACTGTCCACCTTCACCCCCACCAACCTTCTAACTACTTGCTCTTGAAGTCGATATTATATCCGATTTTGATTCTGTTAAACAGATAAGGAAGGGCTGGTCACTGCAAGTGATAAAAATATACCTTCCCTCTAGAAATGGGCTTAGATGATGTTTTTCTGCTTAGCTAGAATGTCAACAAAGTTTCAATTGGCCCAGTTAAAGCTGATGCTGGAAATAATTCTAACTTTTCATGAGAAAAAAACTTCACAGTATAAACTGTATTCTGGAAAGAAGAAATTACTTCAGCATGCTCTTCTAGTGTCTTCTTCTTAGGCTATCTTTCTGAGAAAGGATGAAAGGAGTGCTTTAGTGGTGTTCTGTAATTATGACCTTGCCCTTTCTTGTTGTTCTTGGTTTTACTTTCCTACTTATTTCTAATAAAAAAAAAACAACCATTAAAGGTCTCACAGAACTCTTGGTTTCTAGCAATGAGTTCCTCATATAAATCATTTAACTCAACGATGTCACTGAAAGCCCTTTTCTTTGAATTTGACTTTTCTCCGAAATGAAGGATTAAAGATGGAATAATTTCGTTTCTTAGACCCGAGTAAGGGAAGCATTTGAGAGGATGAACCAGCTTGTTTCAGTTCTTGCTCAAGTCCTCTGGATCAAGCAAGCCTTGCCAAAGACATGAACTATTGTTTCAAAATGTCAGGTATAATTTTGCAAACACTTCCTGTCTTTAGACTAAAAATTATAGCGAGTTATCATCTCTCTCATATTTCTCACATCCCAAAGAACTCAAATCCAATTCTATATTACTCAGTTTATTTTCAAGTCTACTCACACAGCATATTTGCCATTCCCATCCTTTCTCTCTCTCTCTCTCCTCCTGCCCCCGTCCCCCCAATGCTGAGTCATAACGACCCCCTGTGGGGTTCTGAGACTGTCACTGTTTGCTGGACTAATAAGCCCAGTCTTTCTCCTGTGGGGCTGCTGGTGGTTTCGAGCTTCTGACCATGTGGTAGCAGAGCAACAAGTGACCACTACACCACCAGGGCCATCTGGTTATTCTTAGACCAATTCCAAAATGGTCAATTCAATTTTTAAGTAATAGTAAGCTTATTTAAATCCATTAATGCTTTTTAGTAGCAGACATTTGGAAAATGCTACATCTCCTTAGCAATATGTGCATAAGAAGGAGTAGAGTGTGAGCGAAAGATGCAGATGTTCAGAGTCAAACATTCTGAACTGAGTCCCAGTCCTCAGCCAAAGTGATCAGGACATCATGATAACTGGGGAAAGACTGGATCTGACAAGGGTTTCACTTGGCTTGGATTCACAATCGATGTTCATGGAAGCAGCAGTCAAGACACCAAAAAACACTTAGCATTGGGTACATCTGCTACAAAAGACCTTTTTTAAGTTGCGGAAAAGCAAGGAGGTTACTATGGGTATTTTCAATCACCACACATGCATATGAAAGCTAGACACTGAATAAGGAAAACCCAAACCATTGATGCAGTCGAAGTATGGTGTTGGTAAAGAATACTGAAATGAACTTGGGCTGCCAAGAAGAACCAAGGAATCTGTCATGGAAGATGCATGGCCATCATGCTCCTTAGAAGCAATTTTATCTCACATATTTTGAACACATTGTCAGAAGAGACGGGTCCCTGGAGAAGGATATTATCGCTGGGAAAGTAGAGAGAGTAGAGAGGCAGAGAAAAGGAAGTCCCTCAACAAGAGGTGTTGACATAGTGGCTGCAACAGTGGGCTCAACCTTGAGAACCATTGTGAGGATGGCGCAGGATCAAGCACTGCTTTGTGCTGTTGTACAGAGAGTTGTTATGTATTGGAACCTACCCGAAGGCACCTGACAACAACGAGAGAGAAACACACACACACAACTCATGTTAAATACGTAGAGCAATCCTTCACATTTAGTAAACATCAAACATTATCTAATATATTATTATTATTGCTCTTAGGGAGGAGCTTGCTGGATAAATTGATGTACAGAACCTTAAACTTCTTTCTATTTTAAAAACCACTGCAAGCAATTATGTTTCTGATACGATGGACGTTTATGGGAGACGAAGTGGAGTAAAAGACTGCCTTATGAACTTAAACTTTCAGCTTTGTGACACATGAGAGAACAATGAAGTTCAAATTTCACAACAAAGACAGTAACACAATAGGAAGTAGAAAAAGAATTAAAATAAACAAATTAGCGAAAGTCATTAGGAAGGATTTGTAGAGAAAAATGAGATTTAAGTGGTGCCTTGAGGGAAGGGCATATGATGCTTTCTAAAAGCTGAAATGAAAATGGAATTTTATTTACAAAGAAATTCATATCGGATTTATTATTGAAATGCTCACTAATATTTGAGGAATAAGTGACACCGAGCAAATGTATATGGTCACTATTCTTTTCATCCTCTGGTAGCTTTGCACAAAATATAACAAAAAATAGTAGTCAAAACAGGTTGGAATATTATGATGGGTACTTTTTTGCTACTGTACTATATAGCGAGCTAAAGTTTACCATGTTGTGGTGGTGTGTTGCTGATTCAATTTACCATCCATAGCATTCTAACGAATAGGGGCAGATAGAACTGCCACACAGAATTGCCAAGACAATGATCTTTATGGAATCAGACTGCTAAATCTTTCTCCCGTGGATTAGCTGGTGATTTCAAATCGCTGACCTTTTTTTGATTAGCAGCTTAATGCTTAACCTCTGTGCCACCATGGCTCCTCTGTCCTAAAGTGAACAAAACACAATTATACCAAACTTTAAGTATCACACCATTTTCAACCTCTCTCTTCCCCTCAGTGCCCAAATCCAATTCATTGGGCATATTAATACAAAGATGGATACAGTTGCCAATTTTTAGGAGGAAAATAATTTGATTATGGAAAGCAGGAGTGGATGGAAATCAAATTTTGTTCCTTTAATAGAGAAGCCTAGGTGGCCCAGAGAAGGGTCAAAGGTCTTAAAACGGGTTATTACATTAGCCATTTCCTCATACATTTTGAGTATGAGGAATATAAAGCATATAGAATGGACTAAACCAATGGACTAAACCAAACGTGGCAGTGTAGTCCAATGATAGGTTTTAGCAGATCATGCCAGTTCTTGAGAGTTGACTGGTAACTTTCCAAGACTGTTGTGAGTTGATTGTTAAAGATTTCCATTATTAAAAATTATATAATTTAAAATGGAGTTAAGTTAAAAATTATATTAGATATAAAAGTGATAGTCAAAAGTCATCATGTCCTAATTACTACATTTTACAGTGCATCTTGAACTTATTGACATCTATCGTATACGGTAGAAACACACGATGCATTGTGTATCTTGCCCAATTCTACCTTTAATGGTGTCACTCTGGCACCCTGAACTCTGTTATGGGATTGAGCAGGACAGCATTTGCAACAAGGCCTTTCCTTTTTATCCAGAGTCAGTTCTGAAACAAACACAGATATATCTGAAGCAAAAGGTCATACTTGAGTCTGTAATATCTATTAGATTTAATTCTCTTATCAATCATATGGGAGTGGTATTAAAATGGCAGAGAGTAAAATTCAATTTAATTCACGGTTATCAATAACTAAAGTAATGATATGATGACCTAAAAATGATCACAACTTACAGTTTGAGAAACAACAATCTAAACTAAGTCACTTAACTGTACTCATGGGCGACCAGTACAAAGACCAAAAGACAGTCTTTGAACAGAAAAAGAGGCAATGCACATGGCCTAAATAGTTCAACCTAATGTGTTCAACGTTGTGCCCGTAAACTCTTTCAAGATTGCAACTCAAGGCTCGGATTTTTTCTTGAATTCTTTCAGCTTAAGATATGC
>NW_022103900.1:7092082-7099657 GCF_000313985.2 Echinops telfairi
CTCCACTTAAGCCCCCGGCATCAGCTCCTCATTTTCCCCTCCCTCTCCGCTCCCCTGTCCCTCATGAACCCTTGATAATTTATAAATTATTATTTTGTCATATCTTGCCCTGTCTGACATCTCCCTTCACCCACTTTTCTTTCCTGTCTTTTGGATGACCTTCAGCATTCTTTATGTATGTTGTTCTTGATGCCACCCCACAGCTCATCAGGTCTCCTGCCATTAGTGTTCAATACTTCTAATCTGCTTTTGAGATATTTTCAAAATTCAAGTCAGATTTTGACTCTTATGAACCTTTGTAAATTTCTTTCAGCTTCAACAGGAACTTGCGTATGAACAATTGATGTCCACAATCAGCCACTGGACTGGTTTTAGCTCCTGATATTGAGCTTCTCCATCATCTCAGCCCATAGCTTAGTCAATTTTATTTTTGTGTATTCCCTCTGGAGATGACTTGTGTATAGTCGCCTTTTGTGTTGTTAAAAAAAAAGTATTTGCAATGAAGTGGTAGGTCTTGCAAAATTCAATCATGCTATCTTCAGCTTCATTTTCACCACCAAGACTGTATTTTAAATAACCTTTGACAATGAATCCTATGGTATTTCCCTTGAACCTGTCCTTTCCAGTATAGTAAACCATATAATTTTCTGATTCAAAATGCATTAATGCATCTTGATTACATATTTATGGGCGTGATTTTACATGTTACAGGACTACCAGGGAATAGAGGTGAAGGAACACTGAAAGGGGCCCTATTATATGTGGTGATTGCCTGAGAAGCATAACCCTATTTCCCCCAAAACAACTGACATATTCCTCCTGCAGAACATTGCCTTTGTCTAGAGGGTACACACCTGGAGACATTCTCAATATTTCCTAATATTCTTCCCTCTAATAACTGTGGTCCAAACTGAAGTTGTGTGCAGAGAATATACAAATACGAGCACCATCATAACATTAATTAAAAACTCTAGGTTCAGATAGAAAAATCACAGATAGCTTGGGATAAATCTCTGGTGTGGATAAATAAAACTCTAGCCATGTTGGATCCAGTCTAACCCACACTTTTAAATAGTTGTAATTTGTAGTCTGAGCAAGTAGAATTTGAAGCTCATTTAAAGTCACAGTAAATTACAACTGTTACTTCAACTGATACATCAATCCTACCATTCTGACAGAGAGGAAACTTCAATTAATCTGACAGGACTTCACAAAGAAACCCTGATTGCTACTCTTTCCTTTTGCATGTTTTCAAAATGATCTGTTGGTACGATCGCCACTGAACTTAATGGCAGTAAAAGTTCACCCATAAAAAGAATAATTCTTGGTCAACTGTTTTCATAGAAAGGCAGTTAAACACTCCATTGGCACTTGTCCAGTTTTCAGCTTGAAGTTTCTTTGTAAGAATGTGCCTCTACATCTCTACACACTATTCCAATTATATGTTAAGCACGTTTTCCTAAGAAATACAAACCCTGTGGTCTTATTCTACGATCATAAACCAAAATAGTTTCTACACAACATCTTGTCAAATTGGTCTTCAAACATAACAGCTCTTCCATTAACCTTGTGAAGCTTCAGAGAATATATATACTTCATGTAGTCACTTAATTGATATGGAATATACATTGTTTATGACTTTATATGTCAACAGTGCTGCTAGACAATTTGGAAATAAAACTTCCTTTCTAAGAAAAATAAATAAGCAAATGACAACAAATGAAATGCTATTTACATGCAAGGGAAATCTATTCACTAGGGCTTGATCACTGTGTGAGAATGACGGCGACTCAGGGATATCAGCTTGTGAACAAAGAATCCAAGGTAACATTTTAGGGAGCTGAAAAGACGATTAGAGTAAACGGCGAAAAAGTGAATTAAAATCTTTCCGTGAAATCATGATGAAACATGTTTTAAAAAGTGAAAGAAACTAACAAAGGTGGGATAGTCTGGCTGAGTATAGGTAATGGGAGCTTAGAGTACAAGAAAGTTATCAGTTGAAGAGGGAGTCTGGTGGGCCCACCTGGGCACCTGTCTCCCTGGACATACGGCGAACGCCTATGCACCAGGCTTGATGATTTGAGCTGCTAAAATCATTCAGCCACTTCTCTGGTGATTTTAGCCATTTCTTGTTGGATTCTTACATACACAGGTCTGCAGGAGAAACCATGTGCTAACTAGTAGACCATGGTATTTGATCTACCTGTTGTTCCAGGTCTCAGCAAGACCGTAATTCTCAGTGTAGCCGCACACTAGCAACTAGGAAACTGATGTGAGTCATCTTTCCAGGTTCATTAAGTCAGACTTCCCTGGCATGGAGAAAAGGGGCTGGCAATTTTTAGGTGATCCGAGTGGCATCCATGGTTGAGAACCAAGGTCATAAATTAAACTGGCAGTTTGACTTTTATGCCCACTTGGTTGTTGTGTTGATGTCTTCATGACAAAGTTCTGGGTGAATTGGAAACATCTGGCTTCCGGATTGGCCAAGGTGAAGACTGACCCTTCCACCCTTAGCAGCATAAGCATCGTGTAGGAACTTTTAAGAAATACAGAATCTCAGGGCATTATCTGAAGCTTTTGCGAAATGCAAGGCAGACCCCAGGCTCAGTGATTCAGAATCGGTATTTTAACCGGACTCTCATTTGCACACTAAAGCTTGAGATGCATTGTATTTTAATGTTTCCCAAAGTATAGCTCTTTCACTAGATCAGGAAAATGCTAAAACTGTACATCCTGGGACCCTTCCGGATTGAACACAACTTGATCCTGGTTAAAGGTCCAGCCAGCTGCTCACTGCAATTTCCCGGATCTTTATCTTTCTTCTCCAAGAAACATTGAAACAGACATTCCTAAAAGACACAGATTGCCAGGACCATTAAAGTGTGCAAAATACTATTTAAAAACTAGTCACAGGTGCAAAATACTATGGAGGCCTAACAATCCCCTTTTGGAAAGACCTGTGGTGCTCTTTAGGGCCTTAGCAACCAACATACTAATAAATAGTTATTAAAGGGAGTAAGGGATATATTTTTAAAAATAAATGTCATATTTCAAAAAGTTTGTCATTGAGCTATGGTTATTCATGCAGCTGGCAGAGGCTTTAGAAGAAAATAACCATCCAATATTCACACAGAATTGGTCATTATGCTACTGCATTTGAATAATGTATGAGGGATCCAAGGAAGATTAATCTGAATGAAAGGATATTCTGAATAACTTTCACTTTTTAACTCACATCAAAATTGAAAACAATAACACTGCTAAATCATTTATTCATTTTTGTTTACTTTTAAAAGGTTGCATGGTTGAGAAGCTCTTTCATGAGAAGGACACAGTGTTTTAGAATTAGCCAGCACATGTGCTTGGTAGGTAAAAAGTCCCTAACAATTTGCCTTTTTTTTTTTAAATAGATAAATGGAATAAAGTATCCCTAAGGCACTTAGGAGGTAAGTTACCATGGAAAACCTGATCAGCTAGGAGAAACAGGAAAGGAGTATGCACTAAGGGAAGCAAGCACAAAGTGAGGGGATCAACAAAACAGGGGACACCGGTGACCCCAAGCAAAGACTCCTAGATGTCAAGCACGCAGAACACAAGGAAAAGCCAGTGTCGCGGTGGAAGATGCCATGCGAGAGATGGCGCAGGCTGGAAATAAGTTTACACAGGGTCCCTCAGGACACGTGCACAAGGCTAGTTTGGCTAAGAGGCCCTTATCCCTTGAAGACCTTTATTGACATCTGTTTTCTATGGGCCCCTCCAGTGTGATTAAAATTCCTATTCTTTACAGGTTTATTGGCAGCATACTATTTCTTTCTGAAAAACAAGAAGTTGGGGTCGACTGTTGAGTCTATCTCCTGCTACAATCACCCACCCACCACCCACAAATGAATCAAACGGAGTGGTGACTGAGCAAGGATGAATACTATTAATTGATAAGACATCTCTGAGCCATTAGGTCAAAACCATCTTGTACATCCACATCTCCTGCTCCAGCTAACCTGGATAGCCAGCCAATGTTCTTTGCCATGACACAAGCGTACAAGATACGGTCTTGCACATGTCGTCGTAAACTGATTGCTGTAGCAACTATGTTCACTGTCATTGTTGTATACTATGAGTAAAATCTTTTTTCTTTTTTTCAGAAAGTGGTATATCTTAGTACATACATCCACTAATAATTTTATAAACAAATTTAGCTCATCCTATTACAATGGCATATGCCACTTGGGTTCAATCACGAATATACTTACAATGAAAAAGAAGGGCCATCATGAATAGCTCACACACACACACACACACTTGACCGATGCTCATGTGTGCTTAGAAGAGGGAGCATCACAAATGATCAACGAGGAGGGAGTGCACATGTATTAATCTGGACTTGATAAAAACCATGCTACTGACATATTAAGTGCCTCAGAAGGAAACAGCTACAATGGAAGAATGCTTTGAAAAGAAGTTTTGAAGCTATACTTCCTGCAATACAGTTGAGAGGGAGCCCTGGTGGTGCAGGGGTTACAAATTGGGCTGCTATCTGCATGGTTAGCAGTTAGTTCCGTGGTAGAAAGATTGGACTTTCTACTTCTGTACACATTTAGGGTATCAGAAAACCCACAGGGGGTTGCTGAGTCAGCACTGACTGGAGGGCAGTGGGCTTACTTTTTTTGAACGGAGTTGGTACCCTGGCGGTTCGGTGAGTGGTTACTCAGAGAGCTTGTCAGCAAAAGGTCAGCAATAGAAAACCGCCAGCTGCTCAGCGGGAGGAACACAAGATTTCCATGTCTGTAAAGATTTATGGTCTCGGAAACCCACGGGGGTTCCACTCTGCCCTTTGGATTCACTGAGTATGGATGGACTCAATGGCATTGAGTTGAAGATTATAATACAGTTGCCTGATGACTGAATACTCATGCTTAGGATGCTATACCATGATCCTCTTTTTCTGTAGAAATCCCACCATAGAGCATATCTTTTGGTGTATTGTTGTCATGAATTACAAAATACAGATAGGTATGAATGGGTTCCTCCCATTAATTGGTAGTGGTAGCTAAAGAAAGATGAATCTCTGCACCTTATACACACTGGCAACCTCACCAGTGTGGATAAGAGGAAGCTGAACATTTTGATCCAAATTCAGGAAGCAAAGGCAAAACAGCTGATATTCTCACTGAGCATCTCTTCTTCTGAATCTTGGCCGATTTTCAATGTATTTCCCAGTAAAAGTTAGCAAATGTGAGAAAGCAGAGCCAGAAATAGCACAACATCTTACTTCAACTATTGACAACTGAAGTAGTTCAGAGCATGGCGCACCAGATCACAAAGATACCAAATAACTATTTTGTCAATATTGCAAAGCCTAGTACATATGCCTAATAAAGATCACACTCTCTGGACCAGTAGAAACCAGGGCAGAGGTTTTCAAATTTCAATGGCCTCCTGCTACCTTTTCAGAAAACAAAATTACTCAGCGCGCCCCTGGCAATTGGAAACTTTTGTACACTATATCCTATATTCCAAGATAAAGTGTATATTACTTCACTTGCACTCCCTCCCCCCTATTTTATTACACACACACACACACACACACACAGTGAGGCGGTATCACTTACTTTGGGAAACACTGGACTAGAGGAACCTTTGAGACAGTTGTCCTGAGTTATCTTATAAAGCTGCAACTGAAGCCATTCCTGAGGATGCCTGTTGGCCCAATAACATGCTGGTTCATAACATAACCAGTATCACCTGTGAGTCCTGTGCTCAATGAAAACAATCACCTACGTGAGATCAAATCATCAACAGTCACCTTAAACCAAAGACGAGATGGTAAGGGGAGCAGGGAAGGTAGCTTGATTCACAAAAAGAGAGACAACCAGAATTCCATCTACTTATTAATACAATTGCAGAATCCACTTGGCCAAACATATGCCCCGCCCAACTCATAACAGTGAGAATCTTCTAAGAATCCGGATTCACTGTTCCAGAAGATCAGTTGGAAATAAAGAACTCAGCCTAGTCACTCGACTCATCTGTACTAGACCGAGTTTCTTCCTTCTAAAAATCAAAGAATAACACAAGGAAAAATTTAAAAATCAAAAAACCATAGAGACACACACACAAGTGATAGTCCACTAGGCCCAAGAATCATACTTACAGCCTATGGTATGAAGGGCGAAGACAACAGTGTGTAAGGCAGTGTACGCAAACCTTGCCTCTTTTGCACAGATCAGTCAGTATTCTGAAGATGCACATGCATTCATATTCACATTTACGTGCTTCAACCCTAGAGCTGTTAGTACTCTAACACAAAAACCACAAAAACCAAAAAAACGGTGGCTCTCTGAAGCTGTAAATACTTATTACCTTTCTCTTGTGGAGTAGTTGGCGGGGTTCAGTCACCGACCTTGTGGTAAGTGGAGCTCACTACACCAACAGGCTCTTCATTCATACAAAAGGTCACCGATATTTGTCACTTGCTGGCATTGATGGCAAACAATCATTTTTAATGGACATGCCAAAATATGTCCATTAAAAACAAAGTTAACAAATGATTGACTTTCTTCTGGATTTTATTCTTTTTAAGGCTTTCTCCTGAATTGCGGTCTTTTGGTATTTTGTTGGGTAACTGTTGTGTGCAGGGGTTGTATGCTTGGGTTATATGAAATCCAAGATAGGTAAATCTATAGCAACAGTCACTGGATTAATGATTTTGGGGGGTTTTGTCAGGGGAGATTGGAGGGAAAGGAGGGTCTGATAATAATGGTGCTAGAAAGAAGAAAATGTTCCAAAGCTGATTTGGGTAATGGCTGCACAACTCTTTCATATGTTTTACCCATTTAAATGTATGATTTATGAATTATATGTTACTGATGGAAACATGTTAACAGGAAAGAAGGGCATGCTACTATTTCTCTGTTGACCCACCTGAAGCTCCTCCTCCGCCTGTACAAGATCCCGTGACTGTCACTAGTGGCAGGGAGGTGTAAGAAGCAGAAAACAGCTTCCCTCACTCTCCAAAGGCTTATGAGCCGGAGCTGGCACTCTCTCTCTTCACCCGCTGCCATCGAGTCGATGCCAACTGAAGTCGGTTAATGCCTACACTCCTTCCGGTGCTACCTTTGCTTAAGGAGCACACGTGGTATGGATCATGCAGGGCAGCTCTGTGACGCACTCCGTTGGCCGGATGCCCACTTGCCATCGTTGGCTTCTCAAAGGCCCACAGTCACCCTTTGAACTCTGCCTCGTCTTCATGTGGCCCTCCTAGCAAGCCCCCCAATGAAACCACATCAAGCATTGCTCTCCGTGTGCATGTGACTCCCCGGATACATTCATGTCCGATCCGCCTCCAAGAAACTCACTCTTCTCCCAACGAAACCCTTCGATGGAGCTTCCAGGAGCTCCTTCATTGTATTTTATTTTCTTGCTTCTGGGTTTCCTCAGAAATATTGGGTGATAAATGGCAGTGTGGATCTCAAGCCCAAGAGAAGACATCAAGATTTCTGAGTGTTCTCTTTGAAACTTCTCTCAAAATACTGACAGTGAGGGAGGATGTGCCTCTCGCCCCACCATTGGATGTGC
>NW_022103900.1:7099757-7135672 GCF_000313985.2 Echinops telfairi
GTGCCTCTACATCTCTACACACTATTCCAATTATATGTTAAGCACGTTTTCCTAAGAAATACAAACCCTGTGGTCTTATTCTACGATCATAAACCAAAATAGTTTCTACACAACATCTTGTCAAATTGGTCTTCAAACATAACAGCTCTTCCATTAACCTTGTGAAGCTTCAGAGAATATATATACTTCATGTAGTCACTTAATTGATATGGAATATACATTGTTTATGACTTTATATGTCAACAGTGCTGCTAGACAATTTGGAAATAAAACTTCCTTTCTAAGAAAAATAAATAAGCAAATGACAACAAATGAAATGCTATTTACATGCAAGGGAAATCTATTCACTAGGGCTTGATCACTGTGTGAGAATGACGGCGACTCAGGGATATCAGCTTGTGAACAAAGAATCCAAGGTAACATTTTAGGGAGCTGAAAAGACGATTAGAGTAAACGGCGAAAAAGTGAATTAAAATCTTTCCGTGAAATCATGATGAAACATGTTTTAAAAAGTGAAAGAAACTAACAAAGGTGGGATAGTCTGGCTGAGTATAGGTAATGGGAGCTTAGAGTACAAGAAAGTTATCAGTTGAAGAGGGAGTCTGGTGGGCCCACCTGGGCACCTGTCTCCCTGGACATACGGCGAACGCCTATGCACCAGGCTTGATGATTTGAGCTGCTAAAATCATTCAGCCACTTCTCTGGTGATTTTAGCCATTTCTTGTTGGATTCTTACATACACAGGTCTGCAGGAGAAACCATGTGCTAACTAGTAGACCATGGTATTTGATCTACCTGTTGTTCCAGGTCTCAGCAAGACCGTAATTCTCAGTGTAGCCGCACACTAGCAACTAGGAAACTGATGTGAGTCATCTTTCCAGGTTCATTAAGTCAGACTTCCCTGGCATGGAGAAAAGGGGCTGGCAATTTTTAGGTGATCCGAGTGGCATCCATGGTTGAGAACCAAGGTCATAAATTAAACTGGCAGTTTGACTTTTATGCCCACTTGGTTGTTGTGTTGATGTCTTCATGACAAAGTTCTGGGTGAATTGGAAACATCTGGCTTCCGGATTGGCCAAGGTGAAGACTGACCCTTCCACCCTTAGCAGCATAAGCATCGTGTAGGAACTTTTAAGAAATACAGAATCTCAGGGCATTATCTGAAGCTTTTGCGAAATGCAAGGCAGACCCCAGGCTCAGTGATTCAGAATCGGTATTTTAACCGGACTCTCATTTGCACACTAAAGCTTGAGATGCATTGTATTTTAATGTTTCCCAAAGTATAGCTCTTTCACTAGATCAGGAAAATGCTAAAACTGTACATCCTGGGACCCTTCCGGATTGAACACAACTTGATCCTGGTTAAAGGTCCAGCCAGCTGCTCACTGCAATTTCCCGGATCTTTATCTTTCTTCTCCAAGAAACATTGAAACAGACATTCCTAAAAGACACAGATTGCCAGGACCATTAAAGTGTGCAAAATACTATTTAAAAACTAGTCACAGGTGCAAAATACTATGGAGGCCTAACAATCCCCTTTTGGAAAGACCTGTGGTGCTCTTTAGGGCCTTAGCAACCAACATACTAATAAATAGTTATTAAAGGGAGTAAGGGATATATTTTTAAAAATAAATGTCATATTTCAAAAAGTTTGTCATTGAGCTATGGTTATTCATGCAGCTGGCAGAGGCTTTAGAAGAAAATAACCATCCAATATTCACACAGAATTGGTCATTATGCTACTGCATTTGAATAATGTATGAGGGATCCAAGGAAGATTAATCTGAATGAAAGGATATTCTGAATAACTTTCACTTTTTAACTCACATCAAAATTGAAAACAATAACACTGCTAAATCATTTATTCATTTTTGTTTACTTTTAAAAGGTTGCATGGTTGAGAAGCTCTTTCATGAGAAGGACACAGTGTTTTAGAATTAGCCAGCACATGTGCTTGGTAGGTAAAAAGTCCCTAACAATTTGCCTTTTTTTTTTTAAATAGATAAATGGAATAAAGTATCCCTAAGGCACTTAGGAGGTAAGTTACCATGGAAAACCTGATCAGCTAGGAGAAACAGGAAAGGAGTATGCACTAAGGGAAGCAAGCACAAAGTGAGGGGATCAACAAAACAGGGGACACCGGTGACCCCAAGCAAAGACTCCTAGATGTCAAGCACGCAGAACACAAGGAAAAGCCAGTGTCGCGGTGGAAGATGCCATGCGAGAGATGGCGCAGGCTGGAAATAAGTTTACACAGGGTCCCTCAGGACACGTGCACAAGGCTAGTTTGGCTAAGAGGCCCTTATCCCTTGAAGACCTTTATTGACATCTGTTTTCTATGGGCCCCTCCAGTGTGATTAAAATTCCTATTCTTTACAGGTTTATTGGCAGCATACTATTTCTTTCTGAAAAACAAGAAGTTGGGGTCGACTGTTGAGTCTATCTCCTGCTACAATCACCCACCCACCACCCACAAATGAATCAAACGGAGTGGTGACTGAGCAAGGATGAATACTATTAATTGATAAGACATCTCTGAGCCATTAGGTCAAAACCATCTTGTACATCCACATCTCCTGCTCCAGCTAACCTGGATAGCCAGCCAATGTTCTTTGCCATGACACAAGCGTACAAGATACGGTCTTGCACATGTCGTCGTAAACTGATTGCTGTAGCAACTATGTTCACTGTCATTGTTGTATACTATGAGTAAAATCTTTTTTCTTTTTTTCAGAAAGTGGTATATCTTAGTACATACATCCACTAATAATTTTATAAACAAATTTAGCTCATCCTATTACAATGGCATATGCCACTTGGGTTCAATCACGAATATACTTACAATGAAAAAGAAGGGCCATCATGAATAGCTCACACACACACACACACACTTGACCGATGCTCATGTGTGCTTAGAAGAGGGAGCATCACAAATGATCAACGAGGAGGGAGTGCACATGTATTAATCTGGACTTGATAAAAACCATGCTACTGACATATTAAGTGCCTCAGAAGGAAACAGCTACAATGGAAGAATGCTTTGAAAAGAAGTTTTGAAGCTATACTTCCTGCAATACAGTTGAGAGGGAGCCCTGGTGGTGCAGGGGTTACAAATTGGGCTGCTATCTGCATGGTTAGCAGTTAGTTCCGTGGTAGAAAGATTGGACTTTCTACTTCTGTACACATTTAGGGTATCAGAAAACCCACAGGGGGTTGCTGAGTCAGCACTGACTGGAGGGCAGTGGGCTTACTTTTTTTGAACGGAGTTGGTACCCTGGCGGTTCGGTGAGTGGTTACTCAGAGAGCTTGTCAGCAAAAGGTCAGCAATAGAAAACCGCCAGCTGCTCAGCGGGAGGAACACAAGATTTCCATGTCTGTAAAGATTTATGGTCTCGGAAACCCACGGGGGTTCCACTCTGCCCTTTGGATTCACTGAGTATGGATGGACTCAATGGCATTGAGTTGAAGATTATAATACAGTTGCCTGATGACTGAATACTCATGCTTAGGATGCTATACCATGATCCTCTTTTTCTGTAGAAATCCCACCATAGAGCATATCTTTTGGTGTATTGTTGTCATGAATTACAAAATACAGATAGGTATGAATGGGTTCCTCCCATTAATTGGTAGTGGTAGCTAAAGAAAGATGAATCTCTGCACCTTATACACACTGGCAACCTCACCAGTGTGGATAAGAGGAAGCTGAACATTTTGATCCAAATTCAGGAAGCAAAGGCAAAACAGCTGATATTCTCACTGAGCATCTCTTCTTCTGAATCTTGGCCGATTTTCAATGTATTTCCCAGTAAAAGTTAGCAAATGTGAGAAAGCAGAGCCAGAAATAGCACAACATCTTACTTCAACTATTGACAACTGAAGTAGTTCAGAGCATGGCGCACCAGATCACAAAGATACCAAATAACTATTTTGTCAATATTGCAAAGCCTAGTACATATGCCTAATAAAGATCACACTCTCTGGACCAGTAGAAACCAGGGCAGAGGTTTTCAAATTTCAATGGCCTCCTGCTACCTTTTCAGAAAACAAAATTACTCAGCGCGCCCCTGGCAATTGGAAACTTTTGTACACTATATCCTATATTCCAAGATAAAGTGTATATTACTTCACTTGCACTCCCTCCCCCCTATTTTATTACACACACACACACACACACACACAGTGAGGCGGTATCACTTACTTTGGGAAACACTGGACTAGAGGAACCTTTGAGACAGTTGTCCTGAGTTATCTTATAAAGCTGCAACTGAAGCCATTCCTGAGGATGCCTGTTGGCCCAATAACATGCTGGTTCATAACATAACCAGTATCACCTGTGAGTCCTGTGCTCAATGAAAACAATCACCTACGTGAGATCAAATCATCAACAGTCACCTTAAACCAAAGACGAGATGGTAAGGGGAGCAGGGAAGGTAGCTTGATTCACAAAAAGAGAGACAACCAGAATTCCATCTACTTATTAATACAATTGCAGAATCCACTTGGCCAAACATATGCCCCGCCCAACTCATAACAGTGAGAATCTTCTAAGAATCCGGATTCACTGTTCCAGAAGATCAGTTGGAAATAAAGAACTCAGCCTAGTCACTCGACTCATCTGTACTAGACCGAGTTTCTTCCTTCTAAAAATCAAAGAATAACACAAGGAAAAATTTAAAAATCAAAAAACCATAGAGACACACACACAAGTGATAGTCCACTAGGCCCAAGAATCATACTTACAGCCTATGGTATGAAGGGCGAAGACAACAGTGTGTAAGGCAGTGTACGCAAACCTTGCCTCTTTTGCACAGATCAGTCAGTATTCTGAAGATGCACATGCATTCATATTCACATTTACGTGCTTCAACCCTAGAGCTGTTAGTACTCTAACACAAAAACCACAAAAACCAAAAAAACGGTGGCTCTCTGAAGCTGTAAATACTTATTACCTTTCTCTTGTGGAGTAGTTGGCGGGGTTCAGTCACCGACCTTGTGGTAAGTGGAGCTCACTACACCAACAGGCTCTTCATTCATACAAAAGGTCACCGATATTTGTCACTTGCTGGCATTGATGGCAAACAATCATTTTTAATGGACATGCCAAAATATGTCCATTAAAAACAAAGTTAACAAATGATTGACTTTCTTCTGGATTTTATTCTTTTTAAGGCTTTCTCCTGAATTGCGGTCTTTTGGTATTTTGTTGGGTAACTGTTGTGTGCAGGGGTTGTATGCTTGGGTTATATGAAATCCAAGATAGGTAAATCTATAGCAACAGTCACTGGATTAATGATTTTGGGGGGTTTTGTCAGGGGAGATTGGAGGGAAAGGAGGGTCTGATAATAATGGTGCTAGAAAGAAGAAAATGTTCCAAAGCTGATTTGGGTAATGGCTGCACAACTCTTTCATATGTTTTACCCATTTAAATGTATGATTTATGAATTATATGTTACTGATGGAAACATGTTAACAGGAAAGAAGGGCATGCTACTATTTCTCTGTTGACCCACCTGAAGCTCCTCCTCCGCCTGTACAAGATCCCGTGACTGTCACTAGTGGCAGGGAGGTGTAAGAAGCAGAAAACAGCTTCCCTCACTCTCCAAAGGCTTATGAGCCGGAGCTGGCACTCTCTCTCTTCACCCGCTGCCATCGAGTCGATGCCAACTGAAGTCGGTTAATGCCTACACTCCTTCCGGTGCTACCTTTGCTTAAGGAGCACACGTGGTATGGATCATGCAGGGCAGCTCTGTGGTATGGATCATGCAGGGCAGCTCTGTGACGCACTCCGTTGGCCGGATGCCCACTTGCCATCGTTGGCTTCTCAAAGGCCCACAGTCACCCTTTGAACTCTGCCTCGTCTTCATGTGGCCCTCCTAGCAAGCCCCCCAATGAAACCACATCAAGCATTGCTCTCCGTGTGCATGTGACTCCCCGGATACATTCATGTCCGATCCGCCTCCAAGAAACTCACTCTTCTCCCAACGAAACCCTTCGATGGAGCTTCCAGGAGCTCCTTCATTGTATTTTATTTTCTTGCTTCTGGGTTTCCTCAGAAATATTGGGTGATAAATGGCAGTGTGGATCTCAAGCCCAAGAGAAGACATCAAGATTTCTGAGTGTTCTCTTTGAAACTTCTCTCAAAATACTGACAGTGAGGGAGGATGTGCCTCTCGCCCCACCATTGGATGTGCATCTTTCCAACGGTTTTCGGGAGCACACGGTGTCTCCAACCTCCCAGTGTCTGTCTTCCCTTCGTGTCTCTTTTATAGGTGGCCGGCCAGCTAGAAATCGAAAACCTCCTTTGCAAGACATCTGTAGGGAGTCTCGTACCTTATTTTAAAATGCAGATTATCTGTCACCAGTTATTATGTACTCTTTTGGGGGCCGGGCAGAAACTATGTCCCATTTTAACATCCCGTTACATTTTAATATCCTGCTACACTGGGGATAACTCCCCATCAACTATTACAGATTGAATACTCAGACGTGAATACCATTTTAGGGTATGGAAACATATCCCATGCAAGGCAAGGCGATCTGGAACTTCTGAAGAAGTGTGGCTGAGTGTTTGGGGCTTCTATTGTTGCCGACAAATGAATGACTCTGCGGAACTCTCCACTGCGCCCATGAGGGGAGGGGACAAAGAGAAGGAGCACACGCCGTCCAAGCAGATGGAGTGGGCCTACTTCCAGGGCTGAAATATTTGTTTAGGCAGTAAGTTCAGAAACAAGTTTTTATAAACACTGTTCAATGTCAAAAGATACAACTGGCCTCAGCCCCTACATGCCTTTCCCCAGTTTTGAGATTACCTGATTGTTCCGGATGTTTGAAAGCACATTCACATTTTAGATGTAATGTATCATTTTAGATGTAATGTAGACCGCTGTTTGTCTCTGCTATTGCAAACGGTGACCCAACTGTAAAGACAGTAGGCCTGCTGCTTCCAGCAGGATGTTCTGCCCACACAGAACTTGAAGAGATTCACATGGGAAGTGTCAGAATGAGTGGGCATAGACTTTACCCAGAAAACAGAAGAGCCAGGAACATGGGGTATACTCGCAGCGACTGAACAATTCAACTTCCAAGGCCCAGGTGATCCCATAGAAGATCAGAAGGCACAGTGGCGGCTCTCCTTCCTCTTAGGAAACACACTTTTCTAAGGGGAAGATTCTTTTCTTGAAGTGGCTTCTTGGGGCAGGAGTTCCAGAACCCCTTGGTGTGGAAAGTGCTCCATCTAGTGGGCGTTCAGAAAGCCATCCCATCACCTGCCATTCCTAAAGGTCTTCGCACCAAGCGAGGTTTAATGGACGTGTGTTAAGTGTGGGGAAAGTCCGGTGAGGAAAAGGGCGGGTTGAGTGCACCCCCTGGTGCTACCAGAACAGTGCCAGGGCTTACTGGTGTTTGAAGTTTAGGAGCACACCTTCGCTACTCACTGATCTCTGTATGCTGTGGGTGATGGAGATGACATGAGGTGGCTTCAAAATCTCCTTGTCCACGAACTTTTCGCAGCCTCCTTGTACATTCAGCAAACAGTATTTGGTTTTGCTCAAGAACAAATTTCAGACGCCGTACCTCTATCAGTGTCGTAGATAGGTTTCTTGACCTCAGGTACCCTACTAAAGATAGGGACAACATCCCCTTACAACATGGAATGTGGGGTAAGGGCAGATGAATGAGTGCTAGAAACCAATACCAGATATCCTACTATGATGTGGAGCTCACCTGTAGGCAAAGTGAGAGGTGAGAATGGGTTAATATCATGAATCAGCGTTTATACCATTCTGGGGACTAAAGCTTTAACCATGTACTACAAATATCAGTGAGGGGAGACAGAGAATATATACATGAATTAATTAATTAATATACAGTAATCCAAGTACTGCTTCCAAACTATTAAAAAGATTGTCAGGGCCAGGAGATGGGCCACATGTCATATCTGACTGGTTGGCCAAAAGAGGTCTCTCTAATAAGAACACAAATTGGTAAAGAGGGGAAAAGTACGGTAATGAGACCGTAAATCATACACAGATCTGTGTAAGACCGTACCAGAGAGAGAGAGGAATACGCATATAAGCTAAATCCCTGAGCTGGGAATATTCTTGACAAGCTCAATGCCGAACAAGGAGGCCAAGGTGAGTGGGGTGGATGGCCAAAGGAGGGAAGCAGTAGAAGTCAGAGGGGTTATGCGTGAAGAGCCAAACTGGGTCAGTTCTATGAGGTTTTGCTTCACGGTGACATGATTAGGTGCCATGGACCCAGTTCCAAATCCACAGTGACCGGTGGACAACAGAATGAAGCACGGCCCGGTGGTCCTGCGCTTCGTCACCACGGTCCTGCTGTCCGAGCCCCTTGTGGCAGCCTCCATGCCGATCCGCTTCGTGAAGGGCCTTCCTCTTTTGATGCCCTGTGCTTACCAACCACGATGTCCAGGAGAAGCATGGGTCTCTCCTGACAACAGTTCCAAAGTAAGCACCTGCATTTCATCTTGCATGAGATGAAGATTTCGAGCAGAGAAATGAAATGTTCTGCATTACTTTTGCAAAAGAATTCTTCCAACTGTGTAGATGACAGGAGGTCCAGGGTTGTACTAGTAGATTAGATAAGGGGCTACTTTAGAAGTCAGGATGAAACGTGACGGTGACTGGACCAAGGTGAGTGTGTTCATGTGAATCATGTGTAGAGATGAGTAGCGACAAAGAGGCCGAGTGAGAAAGGTGGACAGATTTATGCTCATCATAAAACAGAAAAATATGTATGCAAGAATCCATGAGACATTTTAAAAACATGAATCATTTCTTAAGACACCAATTTAAAATTCTGAACAGTGGAAAGAAAACAGGCAACATTTTTCAATCACAAAATAGATAAATTCCATATTAGCTATGTCAGACTAGATAACAAATTTAATATAGTAGGAACTTTTTAAAGCCCTCTGCTTAGGATGGAGCTTATTACCTGAGAAGTAGCTAAACTAGGAGGCGTTTGTCCAGTGCTCTTGTTTGCTGAGGCACGCAGTGTGACTGCAAAAATTAGGAAATTTACATTTCTGAGGTTTATGTCCAAGAAAAATTAGTTTAATATTTTGTTGATGCTGATGGTTTGCTTTTGACTCAGACTTTCTTGTGATTTTTGTCCCCTATTCTATTTCTAACATTTTAAACAGAAACTATCTCCATTTTATAATGCATATTTTAAAAATCTATTAAAATTGATTACTTTGTTTCTCTAACATTCACTTTAAGAAACCAGGAAATTTTTGACTACGTATTGGAAGAGAAATATCAGTCTAATATTTTGTTAAATTCTTCTAGATTTTTAGACAATTATCATGAGAGCTACTTGTAGTTTTAAGATTTAATCTCATTTTCATGGTCAGCTTTGTATCACAATTTTTCCACTTTGAGAGTATTTTTGTACATTTTGTTTCTTCACTGCAGTAAGTTTCAGAATTCTTTCCAGTAAAAATCCATTGGTGATACATTTTCTAATCTTATGCATGAGTAAAGGGCAAGTTCACTAAATTTAGAGTTTAAATCACAACAATTTTTCCTTCAAATGCTATAAAAAGGATGAAGCATGGTTTCTTCAACAAATTAAATTGTAAGGGAGGAAAGTAGGAAGAGACACTAATAGATTAAACAATGCTTAGCAACACAACAACCAAAGACACTGTGTGCATTTGTTTGGAACCCAGACTCGAACCAAGCAAGCTTCGGTATGTCTCTATGTATCTGTCTGACTGTGCTCAAACAGAGAGGGCTTCCAGAGGTTCATAGAAAAGCGGAATTAGAAGACAATGAAATGTTTACGTAATGCATAGGACCCAGCAGTAATTCTTGCTCTCACCTAGGGAATGCTTATCCAGAGCTGCACCAAGGAGTTTATGAGGGTTCCAGTGGTACGCCATTCCTCTACCATCATTTGTGCCAATTCCTAATTTCGTATTTTGAAATCACTTTAGACTTTCGGAAAAGTTGCAGAGATAGTACAGAGAGTTCCCACATACACACCCTTCACTCAACGGTCTCTAATGTTAACCACGTACATTTGACAAACTTTTGAAGTGCCGCCATGTGCATATGATTACACTTAAATATTGATTTGATTTTGAATGATATGACAGAAATACTCTTTGGGATGAGAATAACATTGCCATATTATTGCTTTAAAGAATGTCCACATTTCAGAGATACAATTTCATGAAGGGATAACATGTCTTAGAATTACTTCCAAGATCGGGGAGGGAAGTGTAGAGCTACCGCTGAGGGTAGGTAGGCTCTGAGTTGATGTGGGGTTTGATAAATGCAGGTTTATTATTCTTTTCTCCTTATATTTTATATATTTGAAATGTTCCATAAAAAAAACAAAATGCGAAGAAAAGTTTGGTTATTGTTTGGTCTCTTCTATAACTATTGCAGGAATATTCATGGGAGGTTTAAAGAAGAAATCCAAGAACATAACTTCCTCGATATTTAAAATATTATTTTATCCCCTATTTCTTGCTTGGATGCTTGGATCCAATCTACTTGATGTACAATATTTTCACTGTGTCCTTGTCTTGGTATTTTTTAAAAATCATTTTACTGGAGACTCTTACAGTTCTCTTAAAATTCCATGCATCCATTCTATCAAGCATATTCGTACATAACTTGCCATTATCATTTTCTAAACATTTACTTTCTATTTGAGCCCTTAGTATCAGCTCTTCATGCCCCCCCACCCCTTGTGACCCCTTGAGGAATTATTATTGTTTCCATATCTTACACCGACTGCTGTCTCCCTTCACCCACATTTCTGTTGTTCATCCCCATGGGGGATGGAAGAGGGCAGTGGGTTTCAAATTAACCTGTCAAAGTTATTATGTTCCAATTCATGTTTTCAGTTTTAAGATAGTTTCCTGTGTTACATGTTTTAATATAGTTTTTGCTTAAATTGTCCTGATTTCTCCATTGATTCCATCATGTCTTATATTTTTATTACTACAGCAATCTACATTCCGACATCTAGAACACTTGTTCAGTTTCTGCTCTTAATTGCTTTACTAGCACTTTAAAATTGTTTTATAACCTCAGAAACTTACTTCCTGTACTATTAATCTCCCTTCAAATTCCGTCTTGCTGTGCTTCTCAGAAAGCTGCACTTGAATAATCTCTTTCATATATTTCAGCTCTTGGTGTTTCTATTTTCTGTTTTATTCCGTTCTCAAGACAAAACAGATAGTCTTAAATTTACTTGCTTCATAAACACTTTTAAAAATATATAATGTTTTTCTTTGCTTTTGAAGTTTTATGCTCCACTTTATCGTATGCCTCTCTTTGAATTTATCTTTTGTTTTCAGAAATAGTAATACTATCTATGACGTGTATTTGCCCACGGAAACAGTATATGAAGCTTCTCTTTAGGGGTCTTCATTTCCTCCTAAGTTACTGATTATTAGCTTCATCTCCCCCTTAGCTGGAGAGATTATTTTACAGTCTAAGCTGGAAGATTTGCTGCTAGTGCTCTGACAGAGGATCTGAGGACCCGGGGCTGCTAAGGCAACAGTGACTGCATCAGGGAAACCTTACATCTGTGTGCTCTCATCCATCTTTGGAAAAGCCCGTGGGTCGGTGGTTAGACGTTGGAAGACACAGCCTCTTTCTAGGTGCAATTATCATTTTATTTCCTTGACTACCTTTATTAACTTCTTCATCAACAAACACCCAACGCTGTGCATGGTTACCAGATGTCCTCATTCAACTTTATCTTGGAAGACACCTGGAGTGCTACCTGCACTAACTCACTGCCATCCTTCTCTCCTGAAAGTGCTCTGTGTTCCCGGCTGTACTGAATGACCATGCTGGGAGCCCTGACACAGCAGGGCCCGATGTGAGCTTTGCCTGGTTAGTCTGCCTGTATCCACCTCCCAATCCAAGGTTGCTCATAATTTGCAGTTTACCTATTGCTTACTTTGGGTGGATGATCTGGTAGAGCCGTGATGAGTGAGTGTTAGGCTGCTAACTGCAAAGTCCTCCGTGGGAAACCACCAGTCGCTCCACGAGAGGAGGACAGGGCTTTCTACTCCCATACAGAGTTCCAGTCTCTGACACTCACAGCGACAGCCCCACTTTGTCCTGTGGTTTCACGGTGACTCGGCAACTCCTCGGTGCCAGGGAGCGCTTTCTATGAGGTCGTTCTTCTCTGGGCCAGGGACCCCTCGGGGCGATTCCTCTGAATTTACACTCCATGACATTGATTCTATCAGAGAGACTCCGTGGTTGAAGGCAAGGTCATGTCTTATTCCCTAGTCTCCGGTGCTATGGCAGGGCTTCTCGATGTTTACCTTTTTCAAATATTTTTCTCAAAACAAAAGAAGTGACCAAGGCACCGTCTTTATCCAGAAAGACCAGCGGCCCTTCAGATGGCAACGCTGACTGGTCTGCAGGGGGAGTGTGGTGTGTGGCTCATCCATTCTGCACGAGCAGTAGAGTGGCGAGAATCCTCTTTGGGTTGATGCACAAGCCTCTACCTCAGCAAATAGACACTTGTCAAAGAAGTACTTTTATTACCTCAAAATAAGAGAAAGCTCAATAGAAAACTGGGCATGATGTAAAATTATCATCAGCAATAGGATTTACAGACTAATATTCTAAAAAGAAAATAATCTTCCATATGGGGTAGAGAGCCCTCCACACTACATTTTCTTGTAACCTTGACATCTTAAAGAAGATTAACTTGCTTAGCTGCCCAGAGATGCATTTTGTAATTTAATTAGTCCTAAAAAGTGTATCAAGATGTCATATCATTTTAAATTAAAATTCCCATGGGTCCATTACTGGAACTTTTTAATGGTGGAGATTGGTACTATCAGCTTTAAACTATTTTTTTTTCAGGCTAAAATTATTAGAGCAATGCTTTGTGAAGAAGAATTTGGGGCTTATTTTCCTAAGAATTATTTTCTACTCCGACCACGGAAACCTCTTGACCTTCTACATGAAGGCGGAGTGGTTAGCGATTCCACCACACTCTTTTTCATCTTCACTAGAGATAACTAACTGTCTGTACATTCAACAAGTTGGCTCCAACACCATGGCAATGCGTGGGTGTCCCATCAATTGATGGCCAGAGCACAGGGATTCTGCCTAGGCAGTGGTGTAAAGAACAGGGTCATCCCAAGGAACTCTTTGCTCCCAAAATATCTTTATTAACTTTATTAACAAAATCTGAAGGGAAATCACATGGATATTGCATTATTTCAGATTCTCAGTGAAAGTGCTTACTTGGAATTGCAATTTGAAGGCATGTTGGTATTTTGCCCTAAGGAAAACAGCACTACTCCCGCTGCTTCGACTGATGATCGTGATACAGATGCTCAATTATTCTCCCCCAAACTGGCTCCTTCTGCCACCTTCCTTTTCTACCTGTTGGACTTTACCCAGTTGGCATCCTTCCATCCTTCCAGTTGTTCAGACCAAAAGTTTTGGAGCTATCACTGCCTCCTCTTATGCTTGGAAATCACACGTTGGATTTCTTCATTATCTTCATTGCATTTCTTCATTATCCTCCCAATGGTAGGCTTTAACTTAAAGCATTTTTTCAGATACTTATAAATTTTTCAGGTGCAGGACCAAATCCACTGCTACCATCATGATCCAATTCATTTTCAATATTTAATTGAATTCATCAAAAACCAACCAAACAAATAAAATCCCTCCTAATATCTTTAGGAAACCTCTATGAATCAGTTTTCAATGATCCAATTAAAATATAAGGAAAAGCATATGACTCCTATTTTCAAATTCTCCAATGGCTTCTTCTCATTCAAAAAAATCTTACAATTTAGGGCCGCTTAGAGCTGCTAGGATTTCATCTCCTGTCACTCTCCTCACACTTCCGGGCTTTGTCAAGGCAGTCTCTCTGTTCCTCTAACACCCATGGAATGCTTCCTCCCAATATTTCCATGGCTTAAGCTTCAACCCATCAGAGAGGCCTCCCTCGACCATGTTACTTAAAATGAGAGGATCCATCCTGGACATCCTGTATACTCCTTCCTGCTTATTTTATTTCCATAGCATTTATCATCTCCTAGCACACTAGGCATGTTACTTTTCTATTTTATTTATTGTCTTTCTCCTCCTACTTCAACTCAAGCTCCCTGAACTTCCTAACTTTGAACTGATTTTGACTGGCTCATTATTGCATCCCGCTGTCTAAAACGGTGTCTTGCACAGGGCAGGCACTCTAAAATCATTGCTAACTAAACGACTACTAGCAATATTAAAATTAGAGGCTAACAGAAATTGTCACTAGCTAGTTGTGAAACATTGTCTTTTGCAGAGATCCTTACTTATTTCTCATGCTGCTGTAAGGTTGGTACTATTATCTCTATTTTCCAGTGGAGAAATCTGTGGTCCTTCATAGGAGGACATGTATCCAAGCTCACATGTGTGGCAGAGATAGAGATGAATTCTAGAGTTAGTTGTTTGTCCCAGAAATTCCCATTCTCTTAATCATAATAGGGTATTTCTGGTTGTCAGAGCCATATGACTCCTGATATATTTATATTTTGAAAATATGGAGCATATTATTCACTATTTGAATTAATTTCCCCTTTATGTGGACCCACAAGAAAAAAATTTTCTAGTGTCAAAAAAATTCTATGTTTCTCGAAGGCCCTGGTTCATTTTTATCTCTTGGACCCTGCAGTGTCTAAATATTTGGCTTCTTCACCAGGAAACTAAGAGAAAATTGTTGACCTAAATGTTAGCATGCAACATTGGTTTTTAAACTTAACCTTGGTTTTACTCTGTTTTCTAATGACATGCGCACACACACACATACACACACAATATGGAAGTATCTTTTTTATTTATCCTTTATAGTGTATGGTATTTGTATAACCTCCTCAAATCCCCCTTGGGATGAGAGAGCCAAGAGATAAATAATTTATTTATTAAATACAAAGAGGTATGTTCCTGCACCACATTGCTTTGACCTCATAAAATTGCTTATTCCTCCATTGTCCCTTAGTGCTATGTTCTCCTCTAATAAAAGAACCCAAAATAAACACATAACACAGGTACCACACTCTTTGGTGTATTCAATACACAAAAGGAATATTGTATATAATATTGTCCATTTAATGTCGGCTTTTTGCTGAATACAGATTGAGAGAATAAATTTCTGGCATGCCTTAGGGCTGTTGGAGAAAATGCTATCCTTTTTCTCCTCTGGATACTCACAGCCACAAGTTGTGTTCTTGCTCAAGGCCAAATTTGCTGTCAATCTCTAAGAGTTATGCAGAGTATCATTAAAAGAGTACTTACTTTATCCCGAGGTCCATATCACTTAGCTATCTTATTTTCCCATAACTTTGATCGTTGGTTCAACATTTGAGCCCACAGCATATGTACTTTGGTACAGCTAAATATTATTTAGTGATTAAAAATGCATCTTCTTTTCCACTCCCAAAGTTTTGCCCAATCCCTTTTGCCCATTCTCCAGGTAGCTGACTTCATTACATTGCCTCAGGGGAGGCACGTGACAGAACACTGAACAAAAAGAGGTGGTGAGCCCTTTTTGCTTTTGTTTTTCAGACATCTGTGCCCCTAAAAGAGCATAGAGGCTTTTGAGGAAGACGGGGGATGAAAGAAGAATGGGATGTGTGGGTAGCAATCATGAGAAACATGATGAAAGGAAGGGATGAGAGACACCAGAGTAGCCAGAACACAGAATAGCAGAGACGGGCCCCACCTTCAGAAGTCCCAAGAGGGATGCAGCCCTAACCCCTATGGACTCTGGGGAGTGTCGGGGTCCCCGGATTAGTGCAGAAGCAACGGGAGAGCTAAGTGGCTACATAGCTCCCACTGGATCATCTCCACTATCACAAGTTCAGATGATGATCCGAAAAACAAGCGGGGGCCAACTGTGGAACATTCTCAAAACTGAGAAATATTCCAAGAGAGACATTAATTTTTCTACCAATACATGTAGTTCAGGATCAGAAATTGGGCTGAGGCATAAATCATAATTATTTTTAGAGTGAAATCAATACACACCTGTTTGTTGTCTGATATTCTTATTTCCTACATCATATATGTAAGCTGTTTCAAGTGCTATTATTGGAACTAGGAAGTACACAAAACACAAACTAACCAACCCAGTGACAAATAAACATATACAGCAACAAAAACACACACACACACAGAGCAAGATAAACAGGAGATAAAGCACTTAGAATGACATGATGTTGAAGGTTTGAAGTATAATCTTTAAATGATATTCAAATGAACTTGCTATTGAATACCCTGAAGGCTGAATTAAAATCTGATCTATCAAATTTCTCATTCCTTCAAGACACACCACACATCTTAATGAATTGTGGGGAGAAAGCAATACCTTTTAGTGCAAGGTATTTTATTACTCTCAATTTTGGATAAATAGCTATTACTGTTATTAATTATGTAATTTCAATTCTATAATCTCAATTTTGAAATGTGCTCTTCAAACACTATCTCTTTCCATTGTTTTTTTGTTTTTTAAAGACTAGTTCTTGCTAAGGGCAACTAAACCATTATAATCATCGTACTGTTACAAGCTAATTTGTATATTACCACTATAAATATTTGTCTCTTGCATATATGGAAAAACTATTTCTGGCAAACTGAATCTAGTTCTTCCAAACGCCTTTCCAGTTCCAATTCTATCAACCTGGGATGCTACGTCTACAATCTGTACCAATTCCCCAAACAGGAAGAATGAATTCTCGGGAACCAAGATCACAATTAGGATTTCAAGAATATAAGACATTTGCTTCACTGGTTTTATCTAAAAGGTTCCTCCAGGATAGTTTGCCTTTGGTGCTGGAGCTGCCCTTGGAAAGGACAACATCAGGAAAACGTTCTTGCACACTAACTGAAAGGGCAGTCACTCCCTCTACAGCACTCTTCTGTTGAATTCGGTGCTTCTTTGGAGCGGTCACAGAGGACTCATGGGAACGACACAATTGCCATAACACCTTTTAAATAAACAGGGCCGGATATAAACAGAAACAAAGATATACAAAGGGTGACATTTGAAAGGGGTTTCAGCAGAGGGTATCTTTGCCACCAAGAGACCTGCTTCCAAATTCACCTATCCTGAAAACTAGTATTTGTCTCACCCATCACGAGACATTCAAAGAGGAATCCCAATTATGTCACTTATTGGGCTACAGAGGGATCGTTGTAGAAAACAACACTGATGGCAAGCACTGAAATTGTCCTCCTGTCCAAACATCTGAGACCCAGCCTCACTGTGCACACTGGAAATCAACCCAACAATCTGACTTGGGACCTGGTTGCTCATTGTCCTGAAAGAGAGATTAATATAAAAACTGGCTTTCCTACAAAGGGAAAGTTATGAAGCCTTCTTAGCCAAAATAAATCACCTTGGAAGGCTGAGTCCCTGGCTCTGAGAGCTCAGAACCATAGTCTTAAGCAGCATCAAGGTCAATTGGCATAACATACGGCACCAAGGCAATGTTCGACATCTCCCTTTGTTGGGTAGCAATTGGAGTCTTAAAATGAAGTTTGTAAGCAATTATCTAAAGTGCAGCGATTGATCTCTCCCTTTCTAGAGCAAAGAAGAGTGGAGAAAACTGAACATTCATGGTCACAGTTAGTGCAACAGATTGATGATATGTGAGCCTCGGTTTTCATGACCTTGAGGACAAAGCGAGTAGATGGTGCTCGGCGCCCAGTCTCACTTTGTTCATTACAGTGCATGTACGTTGATACAATGGGGGACAATGGGGGACAAGCTAAAAATTATAAAATGGACCAGACTGACTGGCCAGAGACAAGTAGAACCCTTAAGACTACAGACCTTAGTCTTCCTCCAGGCCTGCAGCTGAATGCACTCCTGTGAATCCATTTTCATTCGATCCTTAAAGGTAGCTATAAGGTGAACCATAATAACATGGACATATGCACTCTTTAAAACAATGAACCATGTGAAGTTAAAAGGGCAGGATGGGTCTAAGTCCAAAGTTCAGAAGGCAGGGAAAAGAAGACAGGAAGAATGTAAATGGGAGACGCAGGGAGGAAGTGACATTACATTGTGGGAATTACAATCAAGGACAAGAAACACAATGACTATAAATTGGGCAATGAAAGACTGACTGTTCTCTGTAACCGTTCATCCAATCATAATCAATATTACACATAAGATTTTTGCAGGTCCCCACACACCCACAGCCTGGGTCTTTCTCCGGCTTACTTTTCTTTCCAGTTTGACAGAAGGTTACATTAGGGGAAAGTAGTCCCTATTGTTTGTAAACTCTTCAGAGGAAAAGAAAGCCTTTGATGTGTGGCCGGGTGGGTGGGTGAGAGATATGGTCCGTGGCAGGGGAGCACTGGGACGTGGAGGCTCGGGGCAGGAGGTGGCATTGTACAGGAAGAAGAACAGGCTGCCGAGGAAGGCAGTGGAGAAGAAAACACTGAGGCAGAAAAGGGATCCAAAAATCAAAAGTAATAGTTTTAACTTGCTGAATGATCTCTCACAGTTGGCATGGAAACTATGAAGGTTAATAGAAAGTGTTCAGCGGCAGGCGTCCCCTCTGGTGTTGCCCAGGGAACTTGCCAACCTGCCATACCTTATATATGCCTCTGGTGGGCCTGGCTATTGATTTGTCTGCTCTGCTCTAGGAAGAACTTAAGCTGTCAGTTAAAGCTCAGTCTTTAAACTCCACTTGTATGGTCTGGGTGAGTTTCTCCACTACTTTTGGTATCATTACATGTTCACTTGTTCAGCGAAAGTCACAGAGCAGAGTAGGTCATGAGGTGGGACCACTTCTCCCTGATATGTCCAAAGGACTTGTTCATCTCCTGGTTCTTTGTCTCTCCCGGCTCCCATCCCCTGCTACATCAGGAGGGTCCCATGTTCTAGGGTTTGCATTAGTCACAAGGGAGAGGGAGGAGTCAACCCTGGTAAAGGTGAACTGCAGGGTGTGACTCACGACAGGACAATGTTCAGCCACTGGCTGGGGCTGTTGAACCAGGACCAAACATTCAAATTGTATGTTTTCGTCAAATGATTTCGCTCTGTGCTACAGGGGATTGAATAGCATCTCCATGATACTATCCTCTTATCTTTGGACACAATTTTAAATTTGAGATCTATGGTTTATTACAATCACCTATATTCCAAAATAACCTATATTGACTTCCACTAAAAATAAAGAAGGGAGGAGAGAGAAGGAAAAAAGAAAGGTTATGGGAATAAATAGGATATGCCCCTGAATTAGTCGTAGCATTTTCTTTATTTAAATGACTTAATCAAAGAACAATTACTTCTGCATAAAAACAACTAACTCACTAAAGCTTGTAGGCCTAAACTCTTTTACACACTTATTTACTTACTTATTTATAGAAACTCAGAGATGCTATTGCTCTGGAAAATTGATGTTTTGCTTATACTCTCCATGGTACATGCTTTTTATAAATATTTCTAACATTTATAATGCCATATTATATTTTTTATGAAATTCAGACATAAGCCAAAAGGCATTCTACAAAAGAAGAAATATCTTCACTTTGAAAGCCATCTGTAAACCTCACATAATTTTCTGGTAAATTTTCAATAACTTAGCGACTGAGGAAGACTTTGTTTATGGTGGGCTCATTGTGTTTCTGGTGGGCTCATTGCGCTGCATGCCAGCTAAACTCAATCTGCGCTTTCCTTTCATTTGAGAGCAAGAATCATAGGGATGTGTATTAAAAAAGGCATGTGGTAGACCCCACCTTTGGATTTCAACTTTATATTCTTAGCAGGCATATAGATTCTTTTAATATTCTAGAATTTTATGACAGAGATTCTCAAACTTATTTGGCTACTACCTCCTTTAAAAAAAGTACTTAGCAGCCCTCTGGCACATAACAACTCTGTATGATAGGCCATAACCCAGGATAAAGTGAGGTATCTGCCTTTGCAGTGCCCCCTCACCCCCACATGGAGCTAGCTTGGCACATCCCTCAGAGAATGGTATTGCCCATTTTGGGAAACACTGTTTCATACCAATCTCAATCTTTCACCAAAATCTCCAACTATACCTCTTCCCTTTCAAAATTTCTTTTAAATGAGTAATGCTTTATTTTGTATGCAACTAACTAATGGTAGAATTAGTAAATATTGCTAAACCACAATCCCTCTCATCTCACCTCATTAGTATATGACAGCAATAAGAAAGTTGAAAAATAAGAAGCATTATGAGAATCATTAACACATGTCCTCAAAGAGAGGAAACTTGGACTCAGAACTGGAAGGTGGGCTTAGCATTTTTTCCAACAAGTGCACTGTAAGGATAGTGTTCCTCTTTAACAGAGAGGGTATAAGTTGACTAGAGAGGTCTACATTTATGCTAATAGCACTTAGATTTGTCAAAACTCGGACAATTCCTTTTGAACTGGAATGCTTTATCTGAAAAGTAGCATAACATTTTTGACTATTTGGCTATTTTCATTACTATTTTATAATTCTAGTATAATAGGTGACCATTATTACTTGGCAAGTATAGCACACTGGCTACTGCCATGGGCTGAACTATGCCACAAAGAGCCACCCCCATCTCCCATCACTCCCCTGTCAACTTACTCAGGCCACAATGCCCAGCATTGTCTGGTTGTTCTCCGTTATGTGATCTGATGTCATCATCGTCCATTTTATGTCATGTGAATCCTAATCTCTCTATGTTAGTGAATTATGTAGGGTTAGTGTGGGAGTGTTTTGAATCACAGGCTTATAAGAAGGCATGGCATACGTCATACTGTTGCTCAATTCATACCGTTGCTTGGGTTATGAGTTATATCTCTCAAGAGATTAAAGAAAAAGTAATAAACAGCGAGGAGAGTAATCTTATTGATTTGAAAAGAATAGCAGGGAGCCGAGTGCCTCCTTTGGACCGGCATTGAGAATTTCCTGGTCCCAGGAGAAGATTAACGCAGACACATGTAACTAGGAGCTAGGAAACAAGCCAAGAAGTGAGGAAACAGCTAAGAGATAATAAAGGGCTTTCCTTCAGAGCCCACCCCCTAAAAAATCAGAGTGGAGATGGCACCCTGAATTAGGACTTCTAACCTCCTAAACAGAAAACAAACAAATGAACAAAAACATTTCTATGTGCTACAGCCATCCACTTTCAGTATTATTTCTGGTATAACATCAGAATTTGGCTATGACAACTATCAACAAAATGGTTTTATATTTTGTTATCATCTACTATTATTGATATTGCTCTCTACAGTCAACTCTCTGGGGACTCTTTGACCAATATAAATACTTTCAAATTTCTCTAAATAGATTTTAATCAATGTGAGTCAGATTAAAGTTCTATTTACTTGAACTTTTTATTGTGAAATTTTTCAACACAGGAAAGCATTTAAACTTCTATAAAATGTCTAGTAATTACATAGTGAAGACTAGTGTAATAATTAATGTAATCAGAAAATCATGAGCACCCAGAATCCCTCGCTGTAAACACCCCTCATTACTCCCAATATCTATTCCTAATCACACTCCTTCCTCTCTCCTACAAGTAACAGTTATCCTGAGAATTAATATCCTTGATATCTTAATTGTGTTGATCTATTTATTTTACCTAAATAGTAAAGTTTAGGTTTGCCTCTTTTTAAGCTTTGTATAAATTGAGTTCTATTTTAAACATTTCTTTGTGCTTTTCAGTTTTAATTGAAAAACAAAAACAAAGGCCAGCCAAAATTACTGTCATTGATTCAATTGCACCTTATAGCATTTGAAAAATAGAGTCAGCCTGGGAGACATGAGTTCTGTCCCTTTAATTGCTTTATAATATTTTATTACATGACTATATCACAATTTATTTATTCATTTATTGCTGGTGAGAATTTATCGTGCATGCCGTTTGGGGGGGAAAAATTGCAATTTAACCCATTTGTCCATAAATTCTAAAGTACATAAGCAAGAACTTCTCTGATATATATGATATGCAGGGTCGCGGGGTCTCTTCAACTTGACTAGCTAGTACCACACCGTTTTTGTCAAGTTAAAATACATAACAGCAGCGCATGAGTGTCACTGAGAGTCTTGACACTACCTTTCTGTGCAGATTTGTCAGGTGACTTAGGTATTCATTCATCCATCCACCCATTCAATAATGCATTAAGACTTTTATATGTCCCTGTCAATGTGCTTCACAGTGTCCATTACAAACGAAGAGAATGACAAATAAGTCTTGAGAGCACTTCAGGCTTCAGATTTCTATCCCTCCTCCACTGGGCCAATAAGCTATGGACATGATTTTCCAGGAAAGAGTCCTACGACGAGGTGAAGAGTCTAATGCATCATGCTGATAATGATCAGAGACCATTCTCACCAGCAGCTCAAATTGTTCTGCCTTTCTTTTATTGGTTTAAGGTGTGCATCTTAGAAGAAGAATATTTATTTTTTGAGTCACATGAAATACTCCCTGGATTGTTGCGTTAGAGTTTATGGGTTACACGTCTCATCGTGATAAGCTACTGAAGAAATGAAGCAAAGGTGCCTCAGAGCAGAAACGAATGGCATTTAGTGGTGGATGGCAGAAAGCTACTATTCAAATTAGATCAGTTCTTAAATAGGAATTCTGATTTCATTTAAATTCAATGGACATACTTTTCTCAGTGCCTTGCTTTAGCACATGTATTCACTGTGCTCGTAATTACAACATTAGTGCATATAAATCATGTACAAAGTCATGGAATCATTATAGATTCGTTATTCAGGTAAGAATGTAGATGCGGGTGCATCACCGCAGAATGAAGAGGAGGGAAGAGCACCTGAGAAAACCTGGCGCTGAATACCACGTGAAAGACAGCTCCTCCGAGCAAACCTCTTATTCCCTACACATTTGCTACCGGGTTCATTCTGATAAGCAGATTCTGGCAATGGTCCACCCAGCATGCAAGTGGAGATTTAGACATCCCCTAGAGATGGTTGAAAAGGGATTTCTCTCACTATCTTATTACACTATCCTTTATCCTTCAGGAAATACATTGCTTGTGATCAGTTTTTGTTTGTTTTGGTTTTGGTTTGTAGGTGAGGCTTTTTTGTTTTTCCCTTTTGCTGGGATTCTTTTCTTTTTTTTTTAATTCAATGGCGTACATTTAAACTCATGAAGGATCTTTTGACTATTCCATGCAACTTACCACTGTCTTCCCTAAAAATGTGGGAAGAGTATATGAGTCATATGTAAGTAAGCATCGGAGCAGTTGCAACCTTCGAAATTAATTTAACTTGGTCATTAGCAAATGCCAAAAGCAGGCATCAAGCTCACATTTCGGGATTTGCCCTCCATACCAGACCCGGACTGGAGGGTTCTACCTGCTGTGGACAAATAGAGACTCTACTGGCTGTGCCAAGTGCCTTTCATGCAGAGGTCACCCGCACTGTGTACAGTCATAAATATAAATTATTTATGGCTGCCTATTAGGTAATAGGGCAGATTTATAGTACTAAGAAAGGCTGATAAAACCACTGGAAAGATGTATTTTGTAGAAGTAAACAAATTAACCAGAAGGAGCAGCTGGGGAAAGATGTGTAGGCATATGTGTGTACATTTGGTGAAAATGCAGGGTTCACTCCAAAGTGTTGGGGAAAGAATGTTCTATTCCTCCGCTTACGTTCACCCTAAGGCACAGAATATAAACAAGATGCTTTCAAATTTCATTGTCTGTCTGCAGCCAGAAATCAGGTGTAGTATATGCAAGTCTTCGTTTGTTGCTAGAAGTCAACAATCCGTCACGACAACCCACTAAGTTATAAGAGGAAAGGGCTGTTAGAACAGTGTATACAGCCATGCATCACGTAATGTCTACACAATGCTTTTTGAAATAGGATCTCCTATAATCTGGATGTTGGACAAAAGCAGTACCTGGATCACAAAGCAGTACCTGGATCATTCTATTCCTACATCTGTCTTTAAATTGAATTTGTACTTAAGTCATAACAGTTAGATAGGGTTGATATCTATTTTCTGTTAGTCAAATGCTTGTCCTAGTGTGTAGTATCTTTCTAAGAATAAATAACACTAAAAAAACACTACTAGATACATTAAAATGACTTTAACTAATATTAATAGTGTTTCGATATATGTCTCAAAATAGTGTTCAATTGTTATTATGGACCACTGTAAGTACCTTGAGTTGTTAATACAGGGCCTTCTTTTGTTTCAAAATTCCCAATAGGGGTTGGGACCAGAGACAAATGCAGTTGGAAATTGTCTGAATGAACATCATGCAGTACATGACTGCATTTTGTTTGTCAGCTACAGAAAAATGAGCAGCGGGTGAGAGAGCCCTAGGACTTACAGATCTGTCTCAATATAAATATTGTTTGCCTACTATTTTTTGTCTCACCATTTTAAAAAGCAACACACACACACACACACACACACACACACTACTGTAGAGAAAATTCCTGTTTTAAGTTGCAAAGAGAGCTCTTCCTCAGATTATATAATTTCAATTATGTCTTCCCTCTGGCATTTAGCAGGTGGCATTTCAGTGATCAATGAAGCCCCGGCATCTGTGCTTCCTGGTATATTATGCTAGTCTGCCAGTCCACTGATCTAGAATTACATTATTGTCACCCTCGTTTTAATGTGCCCATAAAACTAGGTCTTCTGGCACCTCTCCTCCTTTTGTAGCATGAGAGTCATCCCAGGATCTCCGAGGTTTTATTCTTTTGTTTCAAAATTCCCTCCCGCAACCTCTTTGTTGGCATTCGAGATCCTTCACTTCCACTGGGGTGGATCTCAAAACAAATCGGGAAGGATGACTTAAAAAAGACAAAAGAAAGAAAAGCAAACTAGGCACTTTGGGTGCTCAATGCACTGCAGTTGGATAATTTGAGAAGCAAGTCTGCTTGGAAAAGATGGTATTTGAAAGCTTCAAAGTGTTTTCATTCCACACAATGATACTTTTGCTGTACCTCTGGCATTCATACAGTGCTTAAACATGTTGTTTGATCTTCACTGTATTCCCATGAGCTAAGCAGGAGAGGCATTCACTCAATATTTATTATTTCCCATGTCCCAGGCCCTATTGCTGGCACGAGGAATGGAGAGCTTTGTAAGAGAAAGATGCTTGCTTCGTGAGGAGACATGTCATGGAGCCTATCACTGCCAATCTGCAGATCTGGGAGCAGAAGAAACAAGATTGAAACATTGACACCAAGATAGCCATAGCAGAGGTACCTGCTTGTGTGGTGGTTAAGCACTCAGCTGCTCACTGACCGGCTGGCAGTTGGAAACCACCAGTGCAGCCACTGCAATGGAGAAAGAAGTGGCACTTTGCTACCATAAAGATTAGGATCTTGGAAACCCTGGGAGCAGTTCCACTCTGTTCCACAAAGGTCACTATTTTTCGTAATTAATTCAAGGGCCACGGATTTGAGCATGTACAGAAATTCGCCTACTAATCGTGTCTTCTGACGTCTGCTTTTGGATCCCAGGTTATTCAGAATCTTTCTTAGGATTGCTACTAATTGCTATAGAGAACAGAGATTATATTCCACTTGTGTGAAGCAGGATTAGGTTATGCTAAAGAGGAGTAGGCGGTATCATGTTACATATCACCCTTACTTAACTGACCATGTTGTCTTTCTCAGGTCAGTCAGATTTGATATAAGGTAGACTGCCTGGAGTGTGGTATGTATCTTCTGATAAGAGATAAAGGAGAGAGAAGCCAGCACAGAAGGAGACCTACAGCTGGGGTTCCTGTGATGGGAACCTCCTAGACCTACGGGAAGTCAAAGTACATGAGATCTCCAGGGAAGGTTGGGCTCCTAGATGTCTAGATGACAAAAAGACCTTCCTTAGAGTCAACTCAGGAGAATGTCCCTGAGAACCGATGTCCTAAATTCAGACTATGAGCATCCTAAACTATGAGCGAATAAGTTTCCGCCTGTAAGCCATCGGCTTGTGGAATTTCTGTTATAGCTGCACTAGATAACTAAGATAGGCCATCTAGCAACTTCATAGTATTTGTGCCTCTTGTTTTTTTGCAGGTATCCTGCATTTGTTTGCCAAATCATCCAGCTCCTATCCCTTCATCAACCATTTGGAGTCAAATACTATTGGTGTGCTTCAGGCTACAGGAATACTCCAGGATTCTATTGGTGATCAACCCTACCACACAGTGGTCAGACTGATGCTAATACACAGATGCCTTAAGTAAATTTGGAATCCTTTTGAATTCTCAAATACATCTAAGACTTGGCTACTAAAACCTTCAGCTGTTCAGGAGCTTCCCTTTGGAATGACGTCAGAAGAGGGATGAAGGGAAGCCAGAAATGGGTTTGCTGGGTCTGAGCTTATGAAAGTTATTCAATGAAGCTGATATTTAATAGTCTTTTAAATTCCCAAATTATATTTTCAAAGAGACAACAACAACAAAAAACGCTTTGCTCAACATCAACTATTCTGATTACAGCAGTAACTTTTGTTAAGACTGATAACTTCATATAGTGCGATTTTGTTGAATTCTGCTGGGCAAAATCATTATTAACAGACTCTCCCTAGTTTTGGCACGATCAGTCCCAGGAATCTGGTTCTGGGAAAAGGCTATGAATGGAGTCAGCAGACACTGGATAGCAGAGACAATTATCATTGTGTGTTTTCAGAGTAGAAAAGGCTTGCAGATGCATACTGATGCATTAGAACACATTAACTCAGATATGATTTTAGATTCTCCTTTCTTTTAGCATGAATAATGATACAAACATATGTGAAAATAATAATAACAGCATATAATTGATCAAGGATTCAGCAGGGTGGGAGAGTGGGGGAGGGAGGGGGAAAAGAGGAGCTTATACCAAGGACTCAAGTAAAAAATGATGATGGCAACAGGTACAAATATGCTTGATACAATTGATGATTAAATGTTGTATGAACCCCCAATAAAATGATTTTTTTAAGTGGATTGACCCAATATCTCACTGAAGAGCATTCTAACTGGTTTGCTGCATAGCGATTTATTACATTTTCTAAATTCCTACGGCATTTGCTGTTATAATTATACAATTTAGCAATTATATAATGTCATCTATAATTGCTTTCCACATAAAGACTCTGCTTATGGGCAGGAGACATGGCTCACACAATTTGCATATCGCCTACAGTACCTGACATGGTGCTAGGCAGATTTAAGACATGCAATATTTGCTTATAAGTTACAAATATAATACTATTCTTTCTTGGGAATAAAATACTACAATTTAAAGGCTGTCATATTTTATAGTTTATTTGTGACAAGAGACTCCATGCTTTCAGTAACTTTGCAAGGGACTTTTTGTATGATCAACATTGCTCCCAATAGGTTAAACTCCGGGTCTTATATATTAGTTCTTTACTCAGTAAGACTAGGGATTTCCTGTGCACTCTGATATATCTTCCCGAGATGCGGTGAACTGGAGAAGCTTGGTTCAGTGGCTCAGTGTTGAAGGACTTGGCTGCTAATGGGAAGTTCAGAGGTTTGAGTCCACCAGAAAGATCTGTCTGACTGCTTTCTAGAGACATGCAGGCTAGGAACCCCTGGCATAGTCCTACTTTGCCTTAGAGTGTCACTCGGAGTCAGAATTGCTTTGATGGCAATGGGCTTAGACTTTTTGGTGGTGTAGTGGATTTATTCATCCCGTGTGTGTTTCCAAAATTACAGGGCACAGAAACACTCTCCAATGAGTTATTTTTTTTTCCTGGTTAATAAGAAAAACCATTATAATGCAAGAATGTCCCATTCTCAAATTGGGCTAACACTGACGCCAGCCCATAGCATAGGTGAGGTCTGTGTGACTCGGTCCAGCATGCATTTGCCACAGGCACTCAGTGCCTTCGGAATGGAGCCGGAGCCCTCACGGCAATGTCCACCCTCCCTCCTGCCTCCTGTAACTCCTCACTCCAATGAGTAGGAATGAGATCAAAGCAAAGAAAGAAGAAAAAATTGGGGGAGGTTAGTTCAGCTGCAGTTTTTGATGGAAATCACAGTCCTGTTTTTAGAGAAGGGTGGGGAACCACTACTAAGTACAAAATCAATTCTACAATTGACTTTAGAATCTTTGGGGGTCTACGGAAGCCCCTGAAATATCAATCAAGACCAAAGAAAATCAATTTTTCTATGGCAGCATGGCAACTAAGGCACTAAGGAGCTGCCAGAATTTCAGGCTGGATTCAGAAGAGGACACAGAATGAGGGATATCGTGGCTGATGTCACAGATGGATCTTGATTGAAACTAGAGACTAAAAGAAAGATGATAATTCATGTGCAAGGTATTTCCCTGCATAGATCTCACACACACACACACACACACACACACACACACACACACAAAGAAATAACATTTCAAAGAATGAGAATTCCAGAATACTTATTTATGCTCACGCAGAACCTATACAGATATCAAGAGGCAATCTTTGGGCAAGAATAGGGGAATACTGCATGGTTTAAACTCACATAAGGTGTACATCAGGTTGGATTGTTTTACCAAATGTGTTCAACTGTTTGATGAATAAATGGAGAACGTTTTTAATAGGGCTCTTCTACTCATTTTGCTTTAACTCTCACCAAGTGATTGGATGGGCATGTGAAGAGAGGGAATGTGTGACCCCAATAGAGGGGGATCAGTCTGTTTTTGTTACCAAGCCTTTGGCTATAAGGATGAACCATCTATCTTTGAAGTAGGAACAGAGAGAGAAATCTCCGGGCCATCAGAAGAGCACATTTCAGATCTCTATCCAAAGTGGTAGAGGCCAAGACCAGAGCCATCAGAGATTGTGGCAGGGAGACCATGGGAAGAACAAGTAGAACAATGTCAAGACTATGGGACTGTGAGACTGAAGCCAAGGGACCATGTGGATGGGAGGCTGAGGACCAGAGAGAGACTTTCGTGCTGGCTGAGAGGTATTTCTGTGGACCAATGACTATATGTGCATCTATATGTGAAAACTGGGCAACGAATAAAATCACTGGAGACGAATTAATGCATGTGAATTAGGTTGTGGGCTAAGAATACTCAAAGTACCATGAAATGCTCGCAGAACAAACAAATCTGTGTTGGAAGAAGTACCTCTAGAATGGTCCTTTGGACATGGAAAACAGACACTATGTTTGATACAGTAGAGTGTCAGTGATAACGAGGAAGACCCTTGACGAGATGGTTTGACACAGCGAATGCAACAATACACTCAAATTTAACAAGTGGGCAGATGGCACATGACCAGGCAATGCTTTATTCTGGTGTACAGAGGGAGTCTATGCGTCAGAGCGGACTTTATGGCAACTAACAAAAACAAGACAACTGGTTTCTTTTCTTGCTTTAATACAGAGAAAAGTATTGGGTTGCTAATGACAAGGTTAGTCATTCAAATCCACCAGCTGCCCTTAGGGAGAAATATTAGGCTATTCACTCTGGCATTTACGATCTTGGGAACCCTCCATAGATGGTTGCTATGAGTTGGATTCCACTCCATAGCAGATTTTTGTTTTTTGTTTTTAATTTGTAAAGAGAGAACGTTTAAGAAAGCAAGAGGAGTTGGAGAGTTAATTCACAGATTTCTGGAAATCTGAATTTTCCCAGATAGTTTATCAGAGCGCAGGTCTACAGATGTATACGTCACTTCTGAGAGTGAATGGGTTGATGGGAACAGGAAATGCAAGTGATTCCTAAAATTGCTTTCAATCAAAAGAGCACACAGAGGCCACAAAGTCTAAGTCTAAAATTTAAAAAATGCACATGCTGTTCTTTCTAAGTGAATGTTCAACTTTGCTCAAAGTCTGCGATGTTCAATATTGGAGAACGTTTTCTTAAACTCCAGCAGACAATGGAACATTTGCCACACAATAAGTAGTGCTTAGCATTATAGAAGAGCCGAGAACTGCTACTGTAGCACATTGAAGTAATTATGCTATGAAATTCATATTGTACAATTACTGAATCAAGATCTGCAGAATACTCACTATATTATCTAAGTCACTGTTATACTAGGTAAATTGTCATTTTTGTAAGAGAACTTAGTATTTTTAGGGCAGTATACACTTTTAACAAACTTGATTATGATAGTTTTGGGCTAAGTAAAATCACGAGACTCTTCTCCTGTGGACTATTATCCCTGTGGCCACCTATCAATTTTGGTCAATGAACACTAGACGTTTGTATAAAAATCCTCGAATACATCTAGTTTCCTCTAACCACTTCTTGAGAAATAAGAGGAAGAAGACTGAATGAACGTTAACTTTGAATCAAAAAGAGTTGTGCTTGAACTTTGAATTTGCCTTTAGTTTGCTTGTTTTTCTGGGGGTTTTTTGTTGTTGTATGCTGGTTGGTTTGTTGCTGTTGTTGGGGTACTTGGTCTTATGGGGTTTTGATTTTGTCACATTACGGCTGCCAAAGTAAACCCAAGTCGAGCATATCCCAGGGACAAGCAGATGGATTCTAGGCCCCCACTGAATAATAACCCCAATCCAAGAACAGTTCGTTCTGATAACAGAGTCCTGCTCGTACGCACCTTCATGAAATGATCACTGAAGGTGCTACAGCAAAGTGTGGGGAAGAGAGTAAGCAGAGGGGACCCATCTCTCCATCAGAACAGTGTCTGGTGTTTTAAAGGCTTGTATTCAAATAAGCAGCCATCTAAGTGAGGATTCAACTAAGTCTACATGGAAGAAGCACTCCAGGTTGTGTGGTCCAAGATGACAATAACAAAATTCAAAAATGACAAAGGGAAAGTATCAGAACCTAAATTGTCAACACCCAATTGGAAGAAGGCTATAGAGGACAGCAGAAGCCCAAAATCGACCTGTAGACTATCTAGTCAGATTAAGCTATTGGCATTTCCCCTCCAGCCACAGGCAAGGCCCTCAAACAGCTTTACTATCAAGATATAGATCCTTGTATTTGTGATTATACTGGATCAAACTCGATATGTGGTCACTGGTCCTCCCTCTGGACCCAATCTGAAGTTGTCCTAGGTGCACCTATTTCTTGCTTGTTCCATGACAAGAATTAATTCTTTTTCACATTGTTGCTGGTAAAGAATATGGAAACCACTACGGACTTCCAAAAGTACAAACACATCTGTCTTAGAAGAAGGACAGCTAGAATGCTCCTCAGAAGCAAGGATGGTGAGACTTCATCTTATATACTTTGGATATACTTTGAACATGTGATCAGAAGAGACAGAATGCTTGGCAAAATAGAGCGGTACGGACCCAAACGAGAATCCTCCATGAGATGGGCTGACACAGTGGCTGTAGCAGTGGATGGAAACATAGCAGTTGTGAGGGTCCTGCAGGCCTGGGCAGTGTTTTGCTCTGTTGGACATAAGGTCACTGTGAGTCAGAACTACCTCGTGGCCCCTAACAACAACTGAAGAAGCTGGTGGTGTAGAACCACCTGGTAGCTCTAAGGAAGAAAGACAAGAAGATCCAGATCAAGAAAGACAACCCCTAATCTTTCACCTTGGTTGGTCATGAATCAAAATTAATTTAACAGCACCCCAAACCACAAAAGAAGAGTATACAGTTCCCAGTCACTGGTACTGATTTCTTTTTGGTTTTTTCTCTCTCAAGAAACACTTGAAGGAAAATAATTTTAATTTAAAATATTTCTCTCTCCCTTTTGAAACTGATTCTAAAGATTAAAATAACTTGCTGTTAATCTTAGAGTCCAGAAGTATATTTAAAAATATAGCTGATTGGTTGTTGAAACAGTTCTACGTTTTATACTGAATGCCCTTCGTCATTCTGATAGCCACTCCCTGTAGGATGTGCACTGCAGTAGATAATTGGAGTGATTTTTATAATGCTTCAGCACAGAGAAATATACTGGAGGCCTTAAAGAAATTTGCAGCCCTTTCATGAAGGGCCTTTCAATTATACCTATCGCTTTCAACAAGTTTGATTATTGGCCACAATGACAAATACAATGTATATCTTATCATACCAAACCCACATAAATCACCAAGTAATACTTTGGCTTAGGTACTAAAGTGTTTGTCTTGCTAGAAGGAAGATACTGATATGCTAAATACATAGTTAAAGATAAATAAATTGAACATAGCTCTTAAGTTTAAGGCCACCACCATGATAAACCTAATTAAAACGCATATCTTTTAAACAACAAAGGTTTGAGCTATCTGAAGAAAGCAAAACTGGATACAATGAAGAAAAAATGTTCAAAATATGAACCAGAAGGAAAAGCAACGTAATAAAAAAAACAATGATTATCATATGTGTGTGGGTGTAGGTGTGTGTGTATGTATGGGCAATATGGATGTTTTGAAGAGATCAAAAAATTTTAAAAAGGAAATTCAGAGAAAGAGCGACTTTAAAACAAAAAAACATAGAAATTCTGAAAATAGCTGATTGGAAATATATATATCAGGTAAATGCAAACCCAAAGAAATTTGGAGTAGTACTATTAACATCTAAACAGCATTTGAGGCACAAGGGCAAAAAAGCATACAGTATAAAGAAAGGTGTTAAATGTTTTTTTAAAATGAGCAATAGGGCAACAGAATACATAATTAATAAGCACATATGCCCCCAACAACAGTCACACAAGATGTAAAGGGTCAACTAAAAAATAGGAGGAAGTGATCAGTTTTATGAAAATGTATTGAAGATGTTACAGTGCCTCCCTCACAGTGTGCAAATCATGAAAAAAAATTGCAGTCATTGAGAAAGTGGAAAAAAATACAACTATTGCTATGTTTAAACCATTCACTCAAAACTCTGTGCATAGAGTAGATGCTGACACATACCCACCCTGTCCTGACACATACCCACCCTGTCGAACTGCCTCTGTGGGTTTCCAAGACTGTAAAGCTTGACATCTTCATCCTGTGGAACAGCTCATGGTTTCCCACTGTTCCCCTTATGGAAAGCAATCCAACACATAACCCAAAACACCACTTGGGCTCCTCTCTGAGTGTGGTCACTACATAACCTACTGGCAATTTGAGACTTATAAGTGAAGGGGTGGAGTTTGGCCTGTCAATCAGGTCAGAGATTGATGACCTTATTTGAAGGTGCTAAGGGGATAAATAGCTCACTGAAGGTGAGACACATGCTCACTCCCTTTGATACATCCCTGTGGAGAAGACACACGGAGAGAGGGTGATGGAGCCCGACTTCTGGAGCCTGAGAAGTCACGTGGAGACCCCTGCCAATGCTGAGATGCTTATAACACCACTGGATCCACAAGACCTTCCACCCACTGGCCTGTGATCTTCTTGCTTTCAGAGTCGTTGCATGTGTTTCATGAGTCTGAAGAGGACTCTATAGATTGATATCGAATATATGGGCTAATATCAGACTTATGGACTTGATCTGGACTGGCCTGGGATGTTTTCTCAATATTCAACTGCTTGTGTATATAAAGCTTTCTTGTTTTCTTTTTCTTTTCAAAATCATTTTATTAGGGGCTCGTAGAACTCTTAACCCAATCTACACATACATCCATTGTGTCAATCACATTTGTACATTTTTTGCCATCATCATTCTCAAAACATTTGCTTACTACTTCAGCCCTTGGTATCAGCTTTTCATTTTCCCCCTCCCTTCCTGCCCTCTCTCACTCACAAACCCTTGATAATTTATAAATTATTATTATTTTGTCATTTCTTACACTGTCCGACGTCTCCCTTCACCCACTTTTCTGTTGTCTGGCCCCCAGGGAGGGGGTTATATGTAGATCCTGTGATTGGTTCTCCCTTTCAACCCTACCTCCCCCTCACCTTCCTGGAATCACTACTCTCATTATTGGTCTTGAGGGGTTTATCTGGCTTGGATTCCCTGTGTTTACAGCTATTATCTGTACCAGGATATATCCTCTGGTCTAGCCAGATTTGTAAGGTAGAATTGGGATCATGATAGTGGTGGTGGTGGAGGAGGGGGGAATGAAGCATTAAAGAACTAGAGGAAAGTTGTACATTTCATAGATGCTATACTGCATCCTGACTGGCTGGTCTTCTCCCCGCGACCCTTCTGGAAGGGGATGTCCAGTTGCCTACAGATGGGCTTTGGGTTTCTACTCTGCACTCCCGGTCATTCACAATGATCTGATTTTTTTGTTCACTGATGCCTGATACCTGATCCCATTAACACCTCATGATCACACAGGCTAGTGTGATTCTTCCATGTGGGCTTTGTTGCTTCTCAGCTAGATGGCCGCTAGTTTATCTTCAAGCCTTTAAGATCCCAGACGCTATATCTTTTGATAGCCGGGCACCATCAGTTTTCTTCACCACATATGCTTATGCACACATTTGTCTTCAGTGATCGTGTCGGGAAGATGAGCATCATGGAATGCCAGTTTAAGAGAACAAAGTGTTCTTGCATTGAGGGAGTAGAGGCCCAATGTCCATCTGCTACCTTAATACTAAACCTATAAATATATGCACATAGATCTATCTCCCCATCATCATATAAACTATATTTACATATGTACATGCCTGTATTTAGACCTCTATAAGTGCCCTTTGCCGCCTAGTTCTTTCCTCTATTTCCTTTTGTCCCACTATCATGCTAAGCCTTCATTTGGGTTTCAGTAATTCCTCTTGGTTACATTGCCTTTGATCAAGCCCTACCAGGCCTCCTATACCCTCCTCACCATTGATTTTGGATTACTTGTTGTTCCCTGTCCCAGGGTTTGTTAACACTCCTGTGGATTTGTTTCTACCCAGACTAACACACTGAGCCATTAACCATATGTAACATGCTGTCCCTCAAAGCAAAATAGACATTCTGTTTAGGAATACATGAACATTTATAAAAATGACCACGTATTAGGTTATAAACAACAAACCATAGAAAACTCTAAAGAATCAATATAATACTAAGGATGATTTTATTTTTTCCATTCCCAACTATTCATATTCAAACTATTTTTCTCTAGATTTTATTGTAGCATAATTTACATATAGAATTTTACACAAATTATAATTATATGCTCAACTAATATTCACCAGGTAAACCAATCCCTATTATTATCCCCTGATTCAATAAATGGAATATTACTAGAAAACTGGAAACTACGCATGTTTACCACCAGCTCCTAAATTTCCATGAACAAACCTGAAAATACCAGGTAGTGCAGACATGGATGCATTTCTTTTGGCTTGATAGCAAGTGTGCAATGGCTGGGGTTTGAGGTACACACAGGAGAGTACATCCAAAATTATAACTACAAAACCATGTAACTTTTTAATAAACAAGAATATCAAAAGCAACTGCTTCGTGGCATATCCTCCATCTAGCTGTATACTCTTCTGAAGGCAGTGTTTGTATCCCTGTAACTATTCCCAGAGGAATTCTATCCTCTTCAATTTATACTACGTAAAATGGCAGTCTAGGGCATCTTCAAGGGTACTCAAACTGCATTCCTTGTAAATAAATGTTCTTTGAACAAGAACAGGGCTGGGGTGGGGAGGGGCAAAAAGAAATCTAAAGGGAAAGCAGCAGGGCTTTAGATTGGGTAATGTTTCTCAGTAAATTCTCAGAGGAATTTATTGCATTTACTCTCATAGGAGTGCTCTCACAGCCTGGAAAGAATGAGCCAAGGTACTGTCCTATTTAAAATATATAAATATATTAGCACAATTGTCCTGCCCTTTTCCTCACCAATGCAGGCTTCAATTTTTTAAAATATTTCTTCGTAATAAGCCCCTATAATTAGTTGGAAGCCGCCCCAGCCCAGACACACACACAAACACACACACACACCAAAATCAAACTCACTGCCAATGAGTCGATATCAACTCATAGCAACCCTATCGAGCAGAGTTATATTGCCCCTGTGAATTTCCAAGACTGTAAATCTTTACAGGTGTGTAAAGCTCCAGCTTTCTCCCTTAGGGTGGCTGGTGAGTCACACACACACACACACAC
>NW_022103900.1:7135803-7141549 GCF_000313985.2 Echinops telfairi
CACACACACACACACACACACACACACACACACACACACATGCGCGCGCTCTTCTGAACTGACCTCGCTTCCTTTAACTTAACTGGCCTTTGACACCTCCATTTTAATTGGACTTTAGAAAAAAACAAACTTTGGATTGTAACTTTAGGGGCTCACAATTCAGATCATCAATTTTGTAAGGTTCCATAAAAAGACAAGGAGATTACAGAGAGAACTTCCCTGGAGTTACAGCTCAACAAAAAGAAGGGTTTCAACACGTTTTGTTTGAGAGAAAGCCAAGGATATATAAATTGTATCCTCGCTAGCAATCCTTTTTGACTGCCCCTCGTATGTGTAACTTTACTGAATAACACTAGAAGAAATTCCCAGCTTACGCTTAAATGAGCAATGCATGCGAGTTTCAGCTGATGCACATGCTTGTCAGCACGTAGCATGGCTTTTCCTTTTCCTTCTCAGCCATGTGGGGAGTAAGCACATCGAGTGTGGCTTTAATTGTTATTGTATAAGGACATCGAACACCTTTTCATGTTTTTTGTCCACTTGCACGTCTTCTTTTGTGAACTTCCTTTTCAAGAGCTTTGTCTTTTTAATTTTTGCCTGCATTTTGATGTTCAATTTTTAGTAATCATTTTTGTATTCTAGATATACACTTTTTTTTAGCTAGATAAACACATTGTAAATATTTTCAGCAACACGGTGAATGCATATTTTTTTAACTATTTAATGTTGCCACTTGAAGAGAAATGTGTAACTATAATGTAATTTAGTTTATCAGTCTTTCCATTAGTAGCTTTTATATACTGGTTAAAAGTATATAAAATGATATATCATGATATTATTCCCATGTGATTGCTTATGAAAAGTTTCATTGTTTCACCTTCACATTTACATCCATAAACCCTTTGGAATTGCTATTTGTATTTGGTATGAGATAGGGCGACCACACATTTTTATTAACTTATCATTTTTGAAGATTGGGTCAGTTTGGAAGCAAATAATACTGCCTGGTGCCACCAATATTAGATAAGATTTCTTCTGTTTGGTTGGTTTTTTGTTTTGTTTTTACAAAACAGAGACTAAGGTTAGAATTTTTCCCCATAGAATGCAGTTTCATTTTTTGAACAAGGGCATGCTGTATTGTGTTAGAATGTATATCCCGGTATCCTTCCCCTGCTTGGGTCATGAAAATGGAAGAAAAGCAGTTTCTATATATTAGTTTCACCCATCACATATATGGTTCTGAACTGGGTCCCTGCTAAGATCCCTTTTTCTATATTTTATGTTCTTCCCCTGTGAATATTTTAAATCATCTGATGTGGAGGCAAGAGATTGCAATGAGTGCTGCTTTGAATGATTATTTAAAAAATAGTTCAATTTTGTTAAAATTAACCAAAATACCATTATTCATCCTGATGAAATAGCTGCTTTACTTATCAATGCTGTCTTTTTCTTTCCTTCTACTTACCTAGTCATCTGTGTGGATAGATTTCATTATTCAAATATATACATTGAGAAAATAATTCTATTATTTTACTCCATGGAGTGCATAATTCTCTAAGGCTTTCTTGAGCTCTGAATAAGAGCCAGGTTTGTTTATTTCATGATTCCCTATGGGGATTTTCAATTTAAATCATAGCCCAAAGCAAAATAAGGTGTGAGAAAAATGAGATTGAATTAGACTACAGGAAGGTATTTTACATCTCATGGAAGAAGGCGAGACATCAGGAATATAAAGATTAAGCAACCTATAGAGTCAAATGTATACAGGCAATGAAAACCCTCTGCTTATCTGATAATGTCACAAAAGACTGTCAGAGGCTCTTTATCGTGATGTAGTTCTGCCCACATGAACCTGCAGATCATCTCCTTAGAATGGATCCTACCACTCCAGCCCCAGCCCCACTGGGATAGGAACTTGGACACATTATAATTAAACAAAATGCTAGAATATTCTTATTGGAATATCTGGAAAATAATGATTACACTGTAATAGTTAATACTGCCAGCACTCAGGAAACCCAGTATCCTTTCAAGATTCCTAATGTAAACCAACTGGAGAAATTTAGGATTATTCAAATCATGATTAAACATTAGTCCTTTCATATAAAAATGATAACATAATCCTGATTTGGAATAAAATATTTGTTCCTCTGCAACTGACAGCCCCTTTATATTTCATAAATCTTTAAGTAATCACCTTTGTACACTGCCTACACCTATAAGAAGTCTGAAAAGTTCCAATTTATATGAAAATCATTGTCGTATGTTGTTTACTTGGCATGGTTAAAATCAGTCATGAATGATAATCATTGAGAGGGTCATCCTCTCAACCTAAGAAGCAGAACAAATGTTCCATTAGTAGAAATTGGGGGCACAAAATGTTAAAACACTGACTTGTTGACATTCAGTCTTCTTTTCTCTGGTGCTCCCAACAGCAAAATTGAGTTTGTCAATTACCTATGTATGTAACACACGTGGTTTGAAAGCTGCTTTTCAGCTGCCACAACTCAGTGGAAATAAAAGGACAGCAATTAAACAAGCATCCTAATTATCATAATCTCCAAGGGAGACAAAATCCGAGAGCCAGGAGGCATTCATTCATTCTCATGCCAGAATGTGCTTTATTTAAGCATAGCACAAATCACCAAAGCATTTGAAATCTACGCCAAGGTAAAGACACTCTTGTTAATGGAGGTGTCTCGGAGCAAACGCCACAGGGTGAAGAATGATGGTGCCATCAAACATTCATTTTCACGGTAAAAAGGGCACTTACATTGTACTGAATATATTTCCATTGACTGAGTTGCATCTGTACAAGTCCAAAATGATTAGTCAAATTAGTCATATCACCCTCCGAAATAACAGACAAGCAAATCGTACTGAACAGAAATGAAACAAAGCACGACAATCTGTTAGTGAAGTGACATGTTCTCCAGCATAATACTTGACCCCCCAACACATCCCCGGGCACTCCATTTCTTTTTGTCACCGGACTGTGACTTTCTTACCTTACCCTGAAACCATCTCTTTAGATTCACAAGTGACAGTTCTAAAAAGTGAATGACTTTTCATGGACAGACCCTAACCTTAACAGACCAAAGCTATACAGTTCTTCTTTTAACTACTTTCCTTCTCCCAAATCTCTAAGAAAATTATCTCCAGTCTCATCAACTATTCCTCATCAGCCTGGTTTCAGTTTCTATCTGCACTAAATTTTCTCCTACACGGATTTGCTAGTTTGTGTTTAACAATGTGCAGAATTCAGGTCTGGTCATGCCAGTGCCCATCGCAGCTGGGCTTCTCGTTCTTGGTTCTAGCCATTCTTCTTGTGGCCAGCATCAGATTATGTGGTTCACTCACAGCAGCCACCAAATGCCTCGCTAAGCCCTATATTCAAATATGCTATGCCTTGCAAGCAAAGAGAGATCAAATGTGCTGCTCTTCAGCCAAATTAGTTAGAGGCAAATGCAGTGCATGGAGGTAAGGGGTTTTCCCATGATTTCATCTTATCCCGGTTAAGGAATCTCAGAATTCTAATTGTACTATCAGGGTTGTGTTGTGAGTACTTCCCAAGCTCTTTGAGTCATTTTCCAATACCCTGCCATGAGTTTATGATTAGCTCTGGAATGTCAGACATCTGACTTCACGACACTTCCTACTTTGCTGGCCCATGTTAATGGTAACATTCACTTGCTCACGAAAGCCCTTACTTCCACCAGCAAAATGAGCAGGCTCAGACATGAGAAGGTCTAATCTTTAATGTCAGCCTACTGCTTCTTGGTTGTATGAGAAATTTCTAAAACTTCCAAGCTTCCTTTCCATTTCTGTAAAATGCACATAAATAGGGCCCACCTCTTATATTTTGAGGTGGTTTTTTTTGGTGAGAATATAGTTCGTTAACATAGCTGCTAAGAAAGTACCTAGTTAACTTGCAACTGACTTCTGAGAACTGAGGCCGGAAGAGCCATCGAGCTATTGATGCTATCAGAGCCCGCACTTTGGGGATGCATTATGTATACGAAACACCTGCCTTCCAGTTTCCACCTTCATTTGCTATGGTGGACTTCGGAAGTCATCTTTAATAAGCAGACAGTAAATTTTAATAAGACAAATCACAGAAATATATTTTATTGAACTTCCACTGTGTTTATTTCATGTTTCTTTCCATTAGTCTCTCTCTCACACACACAAAGAAAAACAAAAATGAACGCATGGACTTTTACAAACGTCTTCTAAACGCTGAAATGAATTTATAATATTAATGTTAAATTAGTAGCTAGAGTTGTAATTCCTTTTATTCTTAAAAATCACTTCAGTTGCCCTAGTAAAACTTTTCATAATATTTATATTATTCCATTGGCTTCCTAATTAATTCTGACTTCAAGTTATGTTATCGGAATTCTTTAAAAGCTGGCTGCCCATTCTTAGCTTTCACTCAGAAATTTTCGCTTCCAAATTAGTGACTGCCTCAAGCCATTTATTGACAACAGCCCATTCATTTCCATTTAATTCCTTGCTGTTGATGAAATCCAATGGTCACAAATTCAAGTCTAAATAATCTTTTCTTAGATGATGGAGTTTTCCGAAGGCAATTTAAACTTGGTCAAAATATGGAGTCCTTAGGAATATTCACCAGTGAGAACGAGCTGTAAGGAGTCCCCGGGTGGTACAAACCCTGACTGTGTTTGAGTGCTCACTGAGAAGTGGGGCCCGTCAGTCAGCCCAGGATGACCTCGGCAGAAAGGCCTGGAGCCCTACGTCTGAAAAATCATTCACTGAAGAGCTATGGAGTAGGGTTCTATTCGTGACCCACAAGGAGACACCAGGTGTCAGAGAAAACCCAATGACTCCTGGTTCATAGGCTATAAAATGTGACTTTTCTCGTGTTTGGTTCAGGCTGAAGAACATAGCTACTGCTTACCAGAAAGAATTCTGAGAAACCGCTCACATTTAAGAAGGGGGTTAGGCTGTTGAAGTGTGAGAGGAACTGAAAGAGGATCTATTTGGAGAGAACGACACTGGAAGAACTCACCCCTGAGGGAGATGCAGAGAAGTGCTGCATCCTAGGCGCTGCAGGTGGAGAGTGGAGAGTCAATGATCCTGTCCTGACAGCATCGGGCTAAAAAGGGTCCTATTCTATGTGGTCAGAGGGACCCCAGTATAAGAACCTGTGTATGACTCTGCGGGGACTGGAAACCGCGGAATCCCCTCAGGAGAAACCTGGTAAAGGAGCAGCAGTGCCCAATTCAGGGCACTTGCAGACATCCAAGGCAGAAATCTTCACAACATTCACAAAGGTTCCCCTGAGTCCATTTTAAGCAGCTGCTAAGCTCCGATGATGCTAGGCCATCTCTCCTTATGGCGAGAAGAGGAATATGGGAAGATGTACGATTCATTTTAAGGAAAGCTTGGCATTTTTCATAATTATCCTAGAGCCATTTTAATTGTGTGACTGAGAGTCTTTCAGCAATTTAAAGGGAATCCTGGTCTGACCTGGACTTTTCCCCCCTGGCAGTAATGTGAGGGCTCTCGCAGAGCAGATTTAAAGGGTGTATGGGAGACAGAAATAATGATATTTTCTAAGTATGTCCTATCAAACCTCCCTGTTTAAATATTTGATTACATATGAGTACATGAAAAAAAGGAAACGATTGTCTATGTAATTCAGGTCTGTGGAAACTGAGTTTACAATTTCTACTTCTTGTCTCTTGCGGCAGTCACTTGGTCTATATTTCCTACATAAAAC
>NW_022103900.1:7141864-7143610 GCF_000313985.2 Echinops telfairi
TTCTTATGTGTGAGCCCCTTGTTGGAGCCACCACGGTGTCAAACCATTCCACTGAGCGCCTTCCTCTTTATCACTGCCCCTCTTCTTTACCAGGCATGAGGTCCTTTTCCAGGGACTGGTTGCACCTGGCAACATGTCCAAAGCATGTGCGATGAAGTCCGACCATCCTCGCTCTAAGCAGCATCCTGGCCATAACACCTAGCCCTCCCTGCCTATTGTAAAAGTCTAACAAAGAAGTATCTTGTAAAATTGATACTAAGTGGACAAATATGGGCTGATGGATAAAATCTAAAAAACATTACACCAAGATGTCAAAAGAGATGGAAAGTGGAAGCAAAAGACAAACAAGAAGCTCCTACAGGAGACCAGGAATGCCACTAATTTACTTCAAGAAATGAGGAACTACAGGGGAGGAAATTATTGAAGATGTGACAAAAACAAAACTACTCTAAATGTGCTGAAGAGAATGAATAAGGTTGAAATAGCTCTCCTAGTTCCAAGCAGATTGGATGCAGAATGCCTACTTGGAAAGAGATTTTATACAAGTTTTCCCTTCCCAGAGAAAAAGAAAAGGCGACAAAATATCTAAATACTAAGACATCATATCGGCATTTATTCCTAAACAGGTTATCAAATATGGAAGGACAGTGAAGATAATTTCTGACATGTAACTATCAAACTTTTCCGTCTCTATTTTTGAGAAGACAATCTATGTATTCTGGCACAATGAAGACAAAAATAAGAAAAGAGGAACGTGTGAAATAGCAGAAACCAGTGTTTCCAACTCAGAAACAAAGCTAAGAAAAGTTTTATAACAACTGTGGAGCCAGTTTCCAAACTCACTGCCATCAAGTTGATTCCAACACAGGGTGACCCTTAAGGATAGGTCAGACCATCCCTAGTGGGTTGCTGACACCACACATCTTCACAAGAGGAGCAAACGTCATGATTCGCTCCTGGAACAACTGACCATGTGGAACTGCTGATCCTGTGATTAGCAGTCCAGCATGCAACAGTCCACTACACCACCAGGAATTTATACCTGGGGGGTTGCTACAAAAGCGACCTCCCTGGGAGGAAAATGGATTCCTCATAGAATAAATTTGAAATAATAGTACTCGTGATTTCGATAACTAAGCACAGAAATATGTTGCTTTCCTGAATAAGCAAAAATAAAAGCAATTAAAGCTCTCAGGAAATGCTGAAGTCAATACAATGAGTGCTAAAATTCAAATGGTAATATATCCCAAATTTTTAAAATTAAAAATAAAAGGTACAGGAAGAGAGTGAAGGAGGCAGGGGGAAAAGGAGGCAAGCTGAAAGGGAGGGGAGAACCATTAGGTATTACGTAGATTTACATTAAATAGCTACCATTGATTTCATCTACACTTTTACAGGAAAAAAAAACGTGTTTACACAATGTTTCATCCTAGTCCTTCTATAAATTAACAGCTATTCTGCGCTCTATGGAACAGAATACACTTGATCTACTTGAAGGAAAACATGAATATATTTAGGGGAGGGTCTCGGATGGGAGGTTTGCATGTCAAAGACTGTTATGTGCTGTCCTTGTTGCCTCATGTGGTTCTAGATTTCCAGAGGGCCATCCCTGATTGTAGACTTCCTGGATGACGCTGCCAACTCAAGGGTGGAGGTTCAAGTCCACCAGAGCAGGCTAGAAAAGAAGGTGAGATAGTTAACATTTATTGTGCCAACATGGCCAATAAACACATGTGGGATTAATTG
>NW_022103900.1:7144088-7146112 GCF_000313985.2 Echinops telfairi
ATATAAATTATTAGCGTTCTGGTTTAGTTTCTCTAGAGAACCTTGTCTCACATAGAAGGTTTGTTGTTCCACTTCTGGAAAAAATCAACCACTGAAAGGGCCTAGAATAGAGCATAGCTCTGCTCTCATACATATGGGGTCCCAATCCATCAGAATCAGTTCAATGGTAAACTGGTTTATGTTTTGTTATTGTGTTTAAATGGCGGTGCATGACACAAGTAATGAATTTATCTATCACATTGCTGTCCAAGGCATCTCAAATAGATGAGAAGCCTTCCCTGTACAGTTGTATAAATGTTTCTGCCATATGCAGCCATGGACACACTGCAACATCTCAGTCATCTCAGTGTGAACCCTGCTGATTGATGGCCATCAGTGAGGTCTTGGCATATGAAGATCTGTGCTGACAGCTGTCACGCTGGCATTAGATATACTGATGTCAGAGACAGAGATGCCTGAAGACAAGAGTTGCAGAATGCAATGCAAGTTCCTCTCTAGGCCACTGGGTGGTTATAGCCATGAAAGCTAAGTTCTTTTTGTGTTTTACCTACAATTATTCTACCTAGGGAGCTGAGACACGCTTGGTGACTAAAGGAAGGAAGAGAAATATGAATAATACATAAAATTATATTCTGCTTGTTGATCTAGTCAAACCTATAACCTTAGTGGATGCTTCTCTCACAAACATTCTTACTGGAGTAAGGAAGCCTGGTGGGAGAATGATTAAGCACCTACCTGCTAATCAAAAGGCCAGCAGTTCAAAACCACTAGACAAAAACAGTGGCAGTTTGAAATCAGTCGATACTCTGGTTTCCAATTTCTGACTTTGTGGTTTGCAACCCTGTGCATAAGCCACAAAACCAGCAGAGTTCCACACTGGGCTGCAGGGCACTCTTCTGGAGAAAGATGAGAGGAAACATTCTAATCCTGCAAAGAGTTACATTCTTGGAAGCACAGGACAGTTCTACTCTGTCCTATAGGGTCACTATGAGTCAGAATCAACGTGATGGCAGTGAGGGAGTGCCTGAATGGGGCACTCTATGGGAGAAAGATGTGACCGTTTGTTTCCATAAAGGTTGATAGCTCAGGAAACCCTATGGGAAAGTTCTATTCTGTACTACAAAATTGATAGGAGGTTGAACCAGAAAGACTACAGTCGATTTGGTTTGGTTTTTACATATTCTTCTCATGAATATTTATTGTTATTAGATACCAGTATCTAATGAGTTGGTCCAACTCATAGTAGCCCTATGTAAAAGAGAATGAAACATGGCCCAGGCCAGTGTCATCCTCACTATCATTCCATGTCTGGGCTCATTGTTGCAGCTGCTGTGGCAATCCATCCCTCAAAGGTCTTCCTCATTTCTGTTGACCCTTTACTTTACCAAGGATGTCCAATATACATGAGATGGAATCTTATCCTCTATACTAAGGAGCATTCAGTTTGTACTTCTTCCAACATATACTTGTTTGTTCTTCTGTCAATCTATGAAATAGTTATAATCTTTGTCAATACCATTATTCTAAGGCATCAATGTTTAACACTTTATAATTTGTTTTTCATAAAAATTTAAAGTGCAGCAATTTTTATTTTCTTCATTTTACCATTCCTCCAAATCTAAAAAAGATTTATGCATACAGGATTGATCCCTGGCACACATTAAGGATTCAATATGAGATTTGCCATTAGCTATTATTCTATTTCAGAACTGAGAAATGGTAGAGCTTTAGAGATAGAAATAAAGATACAGATAGAGATAGCACTATCAAAAGAAAGGAGGAAGAGAAAACACAGAATAAAGAGGGAAAATGGATTAAAAGAGTCTCTCCCCTTATGTAATGAGATCTACAAGCACTGGGTGAAAGTAGTAGAGTAAAAGCTCTCCCCGTATGTAATGAGATATGCAAGCACTGGGTGAAAGTAGCAGAGTAAAAGACAAGGCAGTGTGTGTTCCTTTGGATCCTCATCCAATAAAGAACACAACTGCTAACTGCTAGCATGAACTGAGCAGGGGATCAAAAGG
>NW_022103900.1:7146526-7147666 GCF_000313985.2 Echinops telfairi
AATAGAAGTCTCATTCTATTAAAAAAAGCAATTCTGGACTTCCGGGAAGATGGAGATGGAATAACACATACCAGAGGGACTGCAGAAATCAGCCCAGTACAGTTACTCAGAGGGAAATTCAACACTGCTGGAATGCAGGAGGAACATCATAAAGATAAGTAGGCACATACCCACAAGATTTTGAGGGGCTGGGTGTTTTTGGGTTACCACAGTGGAGTCCAGCTAGGGTTTGGCCTTAGGCCCACCACTGTCTAGGCCGGAGCTGGGACCATTTGAAGCCGGCACAAGGGCTTAATCTCAACACAGCCACAGCTTGCTGCTGCCTCAGGGAAGGGACTAAACCCTTGCAGCTCCAAGGGCAAGGATCAGGGCTCAGCTACGTTGTCACTTTTGTTTCCCTCCCTTCTCTCTATACCCCCACAGTCTCAGTGGGCTTATTTTTTATTTATTTTCTCCGCTTTGTCTCCTCCCTGTTCTCTCACACACCACTGCCACCGTCCAGACCACCCCCCTTAGCCTAAGGCATTTATGCCTGCCCCCCACCCAGTTGATGAGCTCCACCCGGTGCATAGTAGCCCAAGGCTGGGGAAAGCCCTAACGACCTCCACCAGGGGATAATCCACCCAATTTCTTACTGGGGAACTCCTGCTTGTGTGGGTGGGGGAGCTCCTATTTTTCCTCTGTTGTCTCACATGACTGAGGGAACTTCCTCCCGCCTATCTTAGTGCCTCATAAGTCCTGAGGCAGCTCGACCAACACTCGTCAACATTCCAAGCTGCTGCAGGAACCTCTGCCCAAACACGGTAGTGATCTACCTGGCCAGCGCAATTCCACCCAGCATTCACAGTGTTATATGCCAAAGAAGGCAACCCACCAGCCTTCTGAGGCACTCCTGAGAGGGATGCTACAGCAGGATAAAGTGGTAGGTTAATTCTATAGTGAAATTAGCTGTAAGCAGTTCGAAGAAGCATTCCTAAAAGTCTCCCAGAGATAGCCAGTGCTCTCTGACTCCCTGAAAAATGGCACCTGGCTCCTCTAAAACAATTCAATGAAAACAGCCATCAGTCCCAACGACCTCAACGAAAAAATGGGAGAAACAAAAGGCAATGGCAGAAGATGTCCTGAACATAATGACATGCA